>NC_036238.1:26403864-26493931 GCF_002742605.1 Olea europaea var. sylvestris
ATTTGCACTTTTTAAAATATTTAGGAGTAAGATTGTAATTTATTCTTTATTTTTCTTTTCTTTTTTTGGGTTTTATTTAAATGGGAGGGTATTTTAGTCATTTTACATTAAAATGGTGAAAAGGACATTTTTCGCAAAGAAATGTGGAAATAAGGGCAAAAATGCCAAAAAAATGAAAGGTGGAGACGTTTTCCACAATAAACTTTAAAGGTAGGGGCGTTTTGTGCCAATTACTCATACATGTAGTTATTTTGCAAAGAATAAATGAAACAAAAGTGTGTGATTTTTACTTAAACATTAAAAAAACAACCATTTTCACTAAATTTGTGATTTGATGTTAATTTTTAACTTCTTAAACCAGAAACATAAATCATGATAGTTAGAATCAAATATTGCTATTGAATAATGTTATTTGTCCCCAATGATGATCATCTTAGTGTGATGTGACAAGTGATGTGAAGTGAAATGATGATATCAATTATATGTGCGGATATGAGACTTGTTTAACGATTTTATGTTTAACGACATTTATGTTCATTGTGGAACAAATAACGCACTCACTGTTATTGTTCAACACCTTCACAATAAGTTAGAAATTAGTTGAAACCCCTTTTGAAAGCATTTTAATTTTCAAGTCAGGAGGAAAAGAAATTTTTAGAAAATCAACCAAAAGGATTAAAAAAAAAAGAATTTGAAGCAGTATATAATGATGTAATATATGGCTACCAAATCTCTTTAAGACAAATTTCACCTCCCTGGTGCTAATATAATAGTTGAACGTATGATCCTCATGATACAATTTTTTTTTTTTTTAATTACTATAACACGATATTTACTTTGATTGATAAACTAACCTTGATTGCGCTCTTTATATGAGGATGATTTTGAACTCTTATAACTCTTAAAACCTCGGACACAAATTTAAACATAGAAAAATAATATGAAAAATATTTTGACAAAAAATTGGAAAGAGAAGCATTTAGAAACCAATTGAGATGAAGAAATTGCAATAAAATGAGTTCAATTTATAGACTTTAATGTGCCTCATCTTTTGACACAAATTAATATGAAACATTTTGAATTGACTCATAATCTAGTAATCCGGATTGTGCCCTATTTAAAAGTCAATTACTCTTCAGTATGCACCTTTTGAATTTGAATAATCAAATCTCGTCATCATACCCTTTAGAGATTTATTTCAATTCACAATATAAAACCACTAAAAACTTATTCAATTCCAACAAAAATACGTGTAGTGACGGAGATTTTAATTATATACACGAATATCATTGCTAAATGTTGTTTATTATTTGCCAAAGTAATTGCTTACTAGAGTCGAGCTTTATATGGGTCAATAGTTAGCATGAGGTAAAGCTCTTGTCATCCATAACTCCCTGTATAAGGTGTAATATTCCGAAATTTTATGCTTGTTTAAATTTCTTTGGGATAGCGATTTAACTTTCAATACTATTTTTGGCCATAAGGTAAAAGGGAACACCATCTTTGTAGTGGTTAATGTTAGAGGTAGTTAATGAATGTAGGCATGAAGAGTCAAAGGTTGTGTATGTATGAAGTGATTATTAGTTAGTCGAAACTTAAGGCAAGTTTGGATTTAAATGAAGTGGATTATTTTGTTAGGACTTCAATTAACCAAATGATTAAATTTTATTACAATCTACAATTTTTGAATATGTAAGTTGGGTATAAGTTTAAATTTGGGGTACACTTTGTTAACAATGAAAGTTAGCGGGTTTAGATTATATTAGTTGAAAAGATGAGAGGTTTCCTTTGTAAATCTAGGTTTAAAGGCCACTTATTACCCTATAATCAACCCACTTGTCATCCATCATCACCATACACTTAGATAATAGACTAAACATGCGTAGAAACAAGAAAAGAAAAAGAAAAAGGAGAAAAGGAGGTGAGGCGGTGGAGAAGAAAAAGGGAAGAAAAAATATCAATCATTTATCCTTATCTTTATATATATATAAATACATCCATATCCATTGCCATAGAGAGATTTCCTTCATTTTAAAAAACACTTATACACTTAAAAAGAGAGCAAAAACCGAAAATAAGAAAGAAAAGGGAAGGAAGTAAGACTAGCACTTTTAATTTACATCTCAACCGAAGATCTTCAAGTTTTACGGTAAGATACTTTCCATGCTTAAGAGTCATGATTTTCATAGTAATATTTATGCTTAAACTATGCATGAAAAACTACAATATGATTATGGTGGACAAGTCCACAAAGTTAGATATCTATTTATGCCTTAGGACAAGTCCGAAGGGCAATGGCAAGCCGGAATGTGCAAGTATGGGTTTGATTGCATTCTTTTGTGTAGTATTATCATGATAAAAATCCAAGCATGGTATCTTACTGAGTATTTCTTATACTCATAGTATGTTATGCTAAATTTTCAGATCCATGATCGTTTGAATTGATGGAAGTTAGTTGGCTTACGCGATGATGGATTAAGGACAGATGTTTTGTACCGAAAGTTTTCTTTTGTATGTTTTGCTCGATGACTGTTTTCCATTTATTTTTCTTATGGTACTATGTAAAAATATGTACATGACATGATGTAATATGGTATTAATAGTAAATTTTGTAATTATATCCCTCATGTTATGTTAAGAGACGTTTTTATAGTTTATTTTCCTTGCAAGTGATAAAAGGCAGAAACGAGACAGTTTCTGGAGTCATTTTTAAAACAATGTTTCTAACTCTATAAACGTCCATTTGAAACTCTAAAAATATTTCTGTTTTCCTCTTTGAGTTTTCTAAATATGACCAAAGGAATCACTCAATTTGGATGTCTATGGCCTGAGTTATCAAGGTTTTAAGTCAAGGGGTCAATCTGAATTTCCTGTGTAATACTTCACTGTTTTCAGTAAAACATCTATATCATATGATCTTGGAAAATTTTCATATTTTAACCTAGAAAACTAATTGAAATTATCTTTCTAATGCCACAAATTTCATAGAAAACAGAGTTGGGATGAATTTTATAAAAATTGTCAAACTTGCTGCCTCAACTAATCTTGATAATGCCGAGGCCGTATATGTAAAGTATAATTTATTGTTGACACGCACTTCTGTTGGCTATCAAATTTTATAAGAATTGTTTTATCAAATTGAAAAATAAGTTTCTAACATGTAATACTTCTATTTAAGAGTATTTACATGTACCAAAGGCAGAAGTTATTATGTTTAGTACGTGACCCTCGAAGCTTAAGTTCGGGGCGTCACATAAGGGAAGTAGTACAAAGTTTGATTTGGACTCTTTGGCTCGTACTCTACCTCTCATTGTTCATAGTGATCATAGTCTTTAGCTCAGCCACAATGCTAAGTGAATTAGTTCGTTGATTGTTGAGTGTACATCACGACGAGACACATTAACTTACAAATATATCTAACTTCTATTAAAAAAGGGGGAATGAAATACCATTGTAGAGGCAACAGTAAAGTAATCCCATTTCACTATTCAAGATTTATTTTTCCTTTTTTTTCTTTCTTTTTCTTCTTTAGCTCGTGTCCATCCCAGTTTTTGTCTGGACCCGTGCTCGCGACTATACTCATTAAGATAGGCGACCATACTCCTTATTTTCAAGTACGATACGATTTCAAAATTAACTAATGACATTCATGATCTCCATTTGGCATTTTTGATTTTCTTCCATGGCATTTTCAGTTAATTGTCTTTTTTCTTGTTTCAACGACCCACATTCCCGATCCTTTTTTATTCTACTGTGAACCTTCATCTTCGAGCTTTCTCCATCTGGTGTGGCGTTTCAACGAGTCAATTCTTCAGGAAGATCTCCAGCTCGCTTGGACTCGTTGACTAGCAACAGGTTGGTGATTATTTA
The DNA here is from genome assembly GCF_002742605.1 of Olea europaea var. sylvestris. Taxonomy (NCBI): domain Eukaryota; kingdom Viridiplantae; phylum Streptophyta; class Magnoliopsida; order Lamiales; family Oleaceae; genus Olea; species Olea europaea. Next base: position 26,407,735 of record NC_036238.1, read on the forward strand.
TCTTTCATTCATTCTTTTTTTTTTAAATGTATAATTAAGTTTAGTTTGCATTTAATTTGTATGTGAGTTAGTTCTTGTTGACGTTGATTCAGTTATGGGAAGACAACATTGGGTACCTACATCTACGGAGGTTGATTTTCTTCGTCGCATATTTGATGGAGGAAATAAAAGTCCGAGCAATACAGAAATTGTACATATAGTGTCCACCTTATCGTCACATAATCCTATTATTTTTGGAAAAAATTGTTGACGATTGGTTTAAGAATAGACGAGCTTGTGAACAAAAGAAAAAGCAGATGTGTACAACAAAGTTGGAGAGTCCTCAACTGAAAAATCTTATGCATGAATTGCAACCTCATTCTGATCGACATTTAAGGAGTTTCAGTTTAAGAGGTCTACATTTATCAATATATTTATCTTTTTGTCCTAAAATTCTATGAGACTTTCCAATTTAGCTATATGTTTTTTGTGCTTCATTGTATTTGTTATAGCTTTTGATGGTGTTAATTATGTCTTCTCACTGTACGTAAACTAAAGGTATATTGATACGTTATAGGTACGATTTGGTCATCTTACATTGGTTGCTAATCTTTTATCCTTGTCAAACTTTGTGAAAAATTGTTTCACTGTTTAATGATCTATTGTGCATCCGTCTTCTTTTCTTCTCGTTAGTTTTGATGCATTTTTTTTTTATATAGAATAGAATGGTTAGTTGCAATTATACTTAGTTTATTTATATAGAATGCTTTTTTTCTTACAATTTTTTTTTTCAAATTGTTTTTTCTTTCTTTCTTTTAGGTGATGCTAATCAACATTTTGAATAAGGAGATGTTCATGTTACTGTTGAATATACATAACAAATTGATAAATAAATATTCCTGATTGACCTTATGTCTTGCCATCTTCTAAAATTTGTAGCCATTGTTGTGCAACAAAATTCAACAGAGAAAACAAAGGCTTTTGTTATTGTGATGGAAAAGTCAAATTACACTTACATGATATGCCTCGTGAAATGTGTGATTTATTTACTTCTACATCTGAAGTGGTTGTAGCTTTTTAAAAAGTTGTACGCAGTTACAACAATCATTTTGCATTCACTTCGTTTGGTGTTAAGTATAATAAAGAATTGTGCAAGAATAATAAAAGTATATATACTTTCGAAGTTCAAGGACAAGTATACCATTTCATAAACTCACTTGTACCGATGAACGAGGATTCAACGTATATTACAATTGTACTTCTATGATACTTGAAATAAAATTTGTAATAAACTCAATACTTTGGACAAGTTTTTTGAGTTCACTTTAAGAAAGTTGATAGATGTTCTAAACAAAAATCCATATTCAAAGTTCTTCCGATCATTAAGTGAAGATATTGATTTAGAATCATGTTGTATTTTACTAAGGTCTGATCCTGGTCTTATCAAAGAGTATAAAACTTGCCAACGTCAGAATAAGTGGCCGTAGTTTGGGTTGATGATGACCCATCTGCAAATACTAGATGTTGAAATTTATTAATTTATGGAAATTCAGTTAATGCATATAAAGTTCAATACTATTATGGTCGTTATAATCCTCTTCAATATCTACTATTTTTTTCATATGAAGAACTTGGATGGCATGAAGGTATTCAGAAGGTAAATGTAAGTGTTTCACAAGCTCCAATTTGTCAGAATTTAATAGAAGTTAATCATGTCGATTATGTGGATCAACTCTTGGAAGTAGAAGACTATGGTAAACTTTAACGATTATTATAAATTCTATTTTTTTAACTAAATGTATTTATCTTACTGATTGCATTTAGTGAATGAAATTTTTGTTGATATATGTTTTTCTTTCTTGCGGGTTTGAAGGCAAAGAAAAAATTAATAACTGTATCATATCGAAAATATTATTGTTACAAGCTTCAGATCGGGTGTGTAAACAATTGTAATTGTGTTCTTTTACATACTGGCAGACTTTTATAGTAGTATGCAGTGGATATTTATGTTAAAACTGAAACAGTAGGATTAGACTACTTTCATAATAACCAAAAGGTTATAAGAGGTGAACTATATCAGGGAATTGTAGACAGTGTACAAAATGGTGAGAATAGAGGTCATAAAATTGGTAGATTATTAGTGTTACCTTCTTGTTTTGTTGGGGGTCCTAGAAATATAACTAAACGATATATGGATGCAATGTCTTTAGTTTAGAGATATGGTAAACTTGATGTGTTTTTTACAATAACATGTAATCCAAATTGGTCTGAAATAAAATGTGAATTGAAACATAGTAATGAAATACAGAATATGCCAGATTTGTTAGTACGAGTATTCGTGCTAAGTTTGAGGAACTAAAGATAGATTTGGTTAAGAGAAAGTTATGGGTCCTATAACTGCATATGTTTATGTAATCGAATTCTAGAAAAGAGGATTACATACTGTATAAAGAATTTCCAACAAATTTTGTATGGGATGCATAGATACGCAAATTTGGAGTCCCAGAAAAAGCAAGAATGTTATTGGTAGAATAGTCACTGCTAATCCATGTGAGAGTAAGAGGTATTTTTTAAGAGTTTTACTAAATCATATTAGAAGGCTAAAATCTTTTGAAAATTTAAGAACAATGAATGGTGTTGTTCTACCTACTTATTGTGAAGCAGCACTTTCACACGGTCTTCTTAGCGAAGATAGTTATTTTGTGATGTGTTTATCTAAAGCAGTCGCTTACCATATGCCCCTATCACTGCTGCGACTATTTGCCAATGTGTTGAGTTTATGTTGCCCCACAAATCCAAGGAATTCTTGGGACAAGTTTAAAGGTTTTATGATAGAAGATCATTTACACGAAGGTCTGATACAACAAGGTGCTGAGATGAAAGATTTGCACTATTTAAATTCTTTCTTGGAAGGTGTTGGTAAGAATATAATCGATTTTTGTTTGGTAGATTTTGATTAAGTGTCAATGATGATGATATCTTTGAAACCATAATTGCTGAAGAAACAAGCAATATTAATTTTCAGTCAGACATACATTATACTAAGAGTTTAAATAAAAAGCAACAAAATGCCTATTATATTATTTTGAATTGCGTTTTAAATGATAAGAATGGAATGTTTTTTATCGAATGCCCAAGAGGTATTGGAAAAACGTATTTGCACAAGGCATTACTTTCTGGTATACGATCTTGAAATCTTATCGCATTAGCAACGACATCATCAGGTGTAGCTGCATCTTTATTACTAGCTGGTTGAACAGGACATTCAAGATTCAAAATTCCGCTTCAAATAAGTTCTGATATGCGCTATTTGGTGAGTAAACAATATGCGCTTGGTAAACTTTTAGCATTGGCTAGACTAATAATCTGGGATGAAATATCAATGGTTCATAAATATACTTTTGAGACTTTAGATAAAATGTTAAGAGACATTACTGAATGTTAATTATCGTTTGGTGAAAAAGTAATTGTGTGTAGAGGAGATTTCCATCAGGTTTTACCAGTAGTACAGAGAGAAACAAAAGACGATATAATGAAGACAAGTTTAGTTTTTTTCGCATTTATGACATTCTTTTACACAACTACCATTAGTTGAAAATATGAGAGCTAAATTAGATCCTTCATTTTGTGAATATTTGCTGAACATTGGGAGTGGAATTAAGAGAATACATTCATGCCAAATAATTACACTTCCCGAAGATATTACCATCAATTTTGATGAATTTAAATACTGAATGAATTAATTGATATTGTGTTATCCAATTTCCAGACATATGGAGGCAACCTAAATATTATAATGACTAGAATTATTTTAATCCAAAAAAATGAATATGTAGATATGTTTCCATGATATAAGAAAATAATTGTAAATTATTATTGATTTTTATAATTGCGTAACAGTATTTTGTCACATCTAGAAAAAATATGATTGAATAAGAAATATATGAGGTTACACAAACTAGTTAACTTGTATTGTTCACATTCAATGTTTGACAGTGTTGATATGATTGAGCTAAACCTGAAAATTATGTTTCTAAATCTTGTGTAAGTTCAAATAAGTGGGAAAATACTTGCATTGGAAAATTGAAGATTCAGCCACAAAATTTATTTGAGAATAACAGTAAATTAATTTATAGAGAAGTAATTGATCCATCATCGCACACTTTGTGTACCATGAATATTGGGAGTTCATTATAGCAACTCAAACACGTATGTGTCACCTATTTGAAGTTGTTTCTCGAAGGCATATTGTGACCAACCTGTGGTGAAACATCATACGTCACCATTTGTTGTCAAACTCATAGAAACAATGCAGTTGAAATGCGGAGAGTCATGGATTCGAACACTTCGTATAAAATTGGGTAGATATTCTCCACTAAATCTTGAAAGTACATAGTAAAAATTAAAATAAAAATGAGCGAAATATGGAATTTAAAATTGTAGAAACATCAGTAAAATAAAACTTACAATTTTGCGACTGCCATTACGTTTGAATGTTAGTCTAAAGGCAGGATTTCCTATATGGAATGTCTCTTCTTCAACAACTTTGGAGTCGGAGTGGCATGTATCATATGTTACTTCTAACTGTGAATCGCCAAATATTGAAATATTGAAGGTAGAATTTTCAATATATTCGAGCACAATAACATAACCATCTTGTAAATTGCGATGGTTGAAGAATTGTTCCCATCCACCAACTAAATAAATGTTATTGTGCACTCTTTCTAGTTGTATGGTAGCAATTATACCATCGTATCCAATTAGACGTATTCTGTTGGCAAGTTCGTGTCCTGGTTCAACAAAAGATCTTGGAAGCAATTATACAATGAAAAATAAAAGTATTTTTAGCTGATATATGATTTTATTAGTTTTAAGAAAATATAAGCATTATAGTAAGACTTACCAATTGAATGTTATGGTTTAAAGAAGTGTCAACAATTCGAAAGAAATGGTGTGGTACATCCATGCCTAACATGATAAGGATTAGTGAGGGAAAAAAACACAAATTTAGCATTAACAACACAAATTTAGGTTGAGCGATAATTACTTCAAAATTGAAAAGGCCACAAGCATGAGAAAAAACTTGTAATTTTGTAAATGTATTGTCAAAGAAATCTGTGTTTTCTCTTCTGATATATTTATCTCCTATAAACTTACTTTCTTTACTGATTCTTCCCCGGAGGCAATGTCAATAGTATAGAAAATAACGCGTAGTTGATGAAATTAGCTAAAAGAAAATTACAAACAGAATTTCATTAATCATAATATTATTATATCGACTAATTATATATACATATGAAAACATTAAATATGTAGAATTTGAAGTTTCAAATCTCGAAAAATCATCAAATGATTTCACACATTCAGGTTTTCAATATGAAGTTATTAAATATAACAAATATAATTTAGCTAAGTAGAGATATTTTTATTAATGGATAAGCATCAAACTTCCAACATATGTAAAACTTAAATTAAATAAAACTGCCTTCTTTATGTAGATTTGGTTTGTGGTTGTGCTAACTTTAGATAGAAGAGGTGAAATTTGTTCCGTAAGTTAAGAGATGAAAGTGATTAAATGAAATAGTGGAAGAATAAGAAGTGATACATTTCTGTCATTTTACTTTTGACATATATTTTGTTTGGATTCTTTGGCAGGATTCTTCCTTTTTTTGTCATAGGTTACTTTTCTTTTTCATAGCTTATTTTTTTCTGCTTTATATCTTGTTTATTATGTTTGTTCATTCGTCTGGCTTTTGTTTTTGGCATCGCAGTGATTCTTTTTTGAGGTTTGCTTTTTATGTTTTTGCATTATCTTGAAGTTAGACATATTCTTTTAATTATATTCTTTCATTGACGTAAAAGAAAATATCGATTTGATTTATGATTTGTTATAAATGTATAAAATTTATTTAATATTGAATTTCTTAAGTACTAAATGTTGTAATTCAATATTGTCTTCTTTTTATATAATTGTATTTCTTGCTTTGGGAATACAAAAAAAAAAAAAAAAAAAAAAAAAAAAAGAAAAAAAAAGAGTGGTTATGAAATTGTTAACACTGTAATTTTAGTTAAATGTATTTTTTTTGTTGAATATGAAATTTATTTTACATTTTTAGGCTATTTGTAAAAAAAAAAAACTGTAATTTTATTAGTGTAACAAGAAGATTTATTATGATTATTTAAAAAAAATTCTATACCAAACAATAAATCTATACTCTTAACTTGCCAACTTGGTGAAGAATTAGATGAAATAGTAAATGATTGTAACAATCACGTGAGTGTTTTTGAAAAAAGACAAAAAGCAATGCAAAAATTTTTATATTTCGGTGGTAAAGTTATTGTATATATAGTGCAATCAATAATACATTTCGCCATTCATTTATTTCAAATTGGAGCTCTCTTTCAACTGTTTTTCTTTCAGAAAATTGCTAATTTGAACAAAAATTGATCGGGTAATTATTGTTAATTTTTGGCAATTTCCTTTTGTTATGATTCTTTGGTTAGATTTCTTTTTCTTTTTTCACACGTTAGTTTTCTTTCACTTACCTTTTTTATTTTTTGTGTTCTTATTATGTTTAGATTCGTTTCTCTTTTGTTTTTGGTATTATGTCTCTCTTCTGGCATTGCAATGACTCTTTCCTTTTTATTTTTGAGAGTTTTTTTTTGTATTATATTGAAGTTAAACTTATTTTTCTAATTATATTTTTTATTTGATTTACAGTTTTTTATAAAAATATAAAATTTATTTTATATTGAATTTCTGAATTACTATATAAAAAATAAAGAAAATTCAATGTTGTAATTTTTTATAATATCATCATAGTAAATCTTTCACTTTAATTCATATTTTTAAGCTAATAAAATAACAAACAAAAAAATTGTAGAAGTCAAATTTCAATTATTATAGACAAATATTCAGTTTCATGATTTCTAGCAAAAAAAAAAAAAAAGGGTCCCGAAGTGTGGCAAAATGTGTGAAGTAACTGCTCCGCGCATTCACACAAATGTGCTGAGTCTCCACACATTACAAGTGCGCGAAGACTCTGCACAACATTTGTAATTATTATTATTTTTTGTTCATTTAAATTATTAAATTAATAAATAAGATGAAATTAATTCTAGGTAAATGCATTTTATTTATTTTTTTATTACTAATTTTTGAGAAATTTGTATACTTTTTTTTAGTGTATTTTTATTAGCTTAATAATAATAATGATTATTTTTGAAAAATTCTATAGGTAACAACAAATCTATACTTAGTCCCTGTTTGATCCCCATTACCTAAAAATGAAAATGGGAGGAATAGTATTTTTTAGAAAAATGAGTGGTTGAAAAAGAAGGAAAAGTTTTCGATTTACGTATAATATTATTTTATGGAAGATTGTGTGATTGAAAATAGGAGAGAGAAAATGGAGTATAATGTAATTTAATTTAATGAGGATCAAATAGGGGCTTAACCACAGGAATTTGCTTGCAAAAGTTTTTGTTTATTAAAAATTGTTTTACATGGCAAAAATGCAACAAGTAAACAACAAAGTTGGCAGCAATTCACGTGATTTTTTCTGGAGAATGCCAAAAAGTTAGTACAAACCATTCACGTGAATCAAAAGTTTTTGTAAGAGTGCAAACTATCCATTTCTTTGAATTTCAAACTGGACTTTTCTTTTAGCTGGATTTTTCATCTTTAGCAAAATCTTAAGTCAATTTCAAAAATAAAAAATAAAAAATTACCAGGTAATTGTTTAGGATCTATCTACAATCTTGCTTTTTTGTGAGTTTTCTTTTTGTTCTACTTAATTTGCTATTTTGCTTTGCTGTGAAAATTTTTTGGACTACTTTTGATCTACTTTGATGTATTTGAAAAGTTAAATGTTATCTTTTTACTATGAAATGAAGGCAAAGACACATTTCATGGATACATACAACTGGAATATAGGTTTACATGATTGTTTTTGAAATGCTTAATTTTGATTGCTAATTTCTGGAATGATGCCTTTTGATTGCTTGTTATCTTTATTGATAGACCTTGACATGTTGTTGACTCTTTGATTCCTTTAAATTTCCCACAGTACAAATTTATATGTCTCCATGTTGCATGATTATCTAGAACCATACATCAAAGTATTCACTTTGTTATTGTCTATCAGGATATGCTTTTGAGTACATTGTTTTATAGCACTAAATTTTTGTTTATTAATTCTTTATGTAGATAAAGTGGAAAATATTTGTGTAAGGTATATTTTAATTTTTATTCGTAACCACGTCTTCTCCAAAAATTAGTTTGTAAATAAGTTTAATTATTTGATGCAGATGTCTCTAGATTATATCTTGTCTCCAAACCTATGGTTTTGTGCTACTATTAGTCAATATTCAAGTCATTAGTACGTTAGAGATTTGATACAATTGTTAGAAGCAGATGAACAAGCATCATTTCATGAACTCATATATTGATTCATGTACAAAGACGAAGAGCAACAATTTAGTAGCAAGTTGATACATAAATTCATAATGAGAATTGTGAATTCTGGTAAAAACAATTAAATATGGGTAAGATTTGATGACCATCTTGCCCATTTTAAAATATAAGAATTTTGCTTAATCACTGGATTATCTTGTCATGAAGCATCTTTTAATCTTGATGGTAGTAGTCCTCGGCTTAGAAATCAGTATTTCAATTGTGTGAAAAGAATTTTTATAAGAATGCTTTGTTATGCCTTCCATTCATGAGAATATCGAAAAGATAAATTGAAACTTGGATTGGTTATGTTGATAAAGTGTGTTCTCAAACCAACTCAAAGACACATTGATTACAGAATGCTAGGTATGGTTGAGTAGCTTGATGATTTTCTTTTGTATCCATGGGACCGAAAGACATACTTTGTTCTGTTGAATTTATTGCAATAATCACACCTCGAAAGAATACGGAGAATGTAACAAGCTGAGCAAAGGGAGTGTAAATATACGCTATATGGTATCCTCCTGCTTTTCATGTATTTCTTTTTTTTACTAACTTTTTATGTATTATATAGTTTAATGTTGTATATATCTCATATTTAGTTTCAATTTCGTGTTGCAGTTTTAGATATACGAAGCATTTCCCAAGATTGAAAAGAAATTTGGACACCGGAGATATAAAACATTACAAATTTCAAGAATGCATAAATGGAAGCCGAATGAAATATTAATAGACAAAATTGTAAAACATTTTTGCTGTTGTTCAAACATTTGCTTCTGATTTTCAAGACAAATTCCAAGAACAGCAAAAATGTTTTACAATTTTGTCTATTAATATTTCATTCGGCTTCCATTTATGCATTCTTGGAATTTGTAATGTCTTATATCTCTACTGTCCAAATTTCTTTCCAATATTGAGAAATGCTTTGTATATCCAAAACTGTAACATGAAATTGAAACTAAATATTAGATATATACAACATTAAACTATACAATACATAAAAAGTTAGTAAAAAAGGTAAATACTTGAAAAGCAAGAGGATATCCATGTAACGTATATTTATACTCCCTTTGCTCAGCTTGTTGCATTCTCTATATTCATTCGAGGTGTGATTGTTGCAATGAATTCAACAGAACAAGTATGTCTTTCGGTCTTATGGATACAAAAGAAAATTATCAAGCTGCTCAACCATACCTAGCATTCTGTAATCAATGTGTCTTTCGGTTGGTTTGAGAACACACTCTACCAACATAATCGATCCAAGTTTCAATTTATTTTCTGGATCTTCACATGAATGAAAGGCATTACAAAGCATTCTCATAAAAATCTTTTCCACACCATTGAAATACTGGTTTTTAAGCCGAGGACTACTACTGTCAAGATTAACAGATGTTTCGTGGCAAGGTAATTCAGTGATTAAGCAAAATTCTTGCATTTCAAAACGGGCAAGATGGCCATCAAATCTTATCCACACTTAATTGTTTTTACTAGAATTCACAATCCTCATTATGAATTCATGTATCAACTTGCTACTAAATTGTTGCTCTTCGTCTTTGTACATGAATCAATATATAAATTCATGAAAATCATTGCACATTAGTGATGCTTGTTCATCTACTTCTAACAATTGTATTAAATTTCTAATGTACTGATGATTTGGATATTGACTAATAGTAGCACAGAACCATAGTTTTGGAGACATGGTATAATCTAGAGACACCTGTATCAAATAACAAAACTTATTTACAAACTAATTTTTGGAGAAAACGTGGTTACAAATAAAAATTAAAACATACCTTACACAAATATTTTTCACTTTATCCACATAACGAATTAATAAACAAAAATTTAGTGCTATAAAATAATGTACTCAAGAGCATATCCTGATAGACAATAACAAAGTGAATACTTTGATGTATGGTTCTAGATAATCACGCCACATGGAGACATATAAATTTGTATTGTGAGAAATTTAAAGGAATCGAAAAGTCAACAACATGTCAAGGTCCATCAATAAAGATACCAAGCAATCAAAGGCACCTAGCAGACAAATATACTCAACAAACACAAAATATTGACTTTTTAAAATAAAAGAAGGCAACTATCATAGTATATTCTTGAACTCCAAAAATTAACAATCGAAATTAAATATTTCAAAAACAATTATGTAGACCTATATTCTAGTAGTATGTATCCATGGAGTTTATCTTTACCTTCATTTTTGTTTCTAAAATCCTCTCTTTTTCAACAAAAAAAAATCAGTAAAAAGATAACATTTAGTTTTTAAAATACATCAAAGCAGATCAAAAGTAGTCCAAAAAAATTTTCATAGTAAAGAAGAAAATAAATTAAGTAGAACAAAAAGAAAATCCACAAAAAGCAAGATTATAGATAGATCCTAAGCAATTACCTGGTAATTTTTATTTTTATTTTTTTGAAATTGACTTAAGATTTTGTTAAAGATGAAAAATCCAGCTGAAAGAAAACTCCAATTTGAACTTCAAGGAAATGGATAGTTTGCACTCATACAAAAACTTTTGATTCACGTAAATAATTTGTACTAACTTTTTAGCATTCTTCAGAAAAAATAATGTGAATTACTGCCAACTTTGTTGTTTGCTAGTTGAATTTGTGCCGTGTAAAACAATTTTTAATATACAAAAACTTTTGCAGTCATTTTTTGGCATATTCCAAGTAGACTTGTGTGATTGGTTTGTTGAACTCATTTACTATTTCATTTAATTCTTCACGAACTTGGTTGGTTAAGTATAGATTTGTTGTTATCTATAAAATTTTTTTAAAAATAATCATTAGTATTATTAAGATAATAAAAATACACTAAAAAAAGTATACAAATCAAATTTCTCAAAAATTAGTAACAAAAAAGTAAACAAAATGCATTTACCTAGAATTAATTTCATCTTATTTACTAATTTAATAATTTAAATAAACAAAAATAATAATAATTACAAATGATGTGCGGAGCAACTCCGCACAAAGTGCGGAGTCTTCATACAAATGTGCAGAGTCTGTGCAGAGTTGTTCTGCACATTGTGCCATACTCCGGAACCTCTTTTTTTGTTAGAAATCATGCAACCTAATATTTGTCTATAATAATTGAAATTTGACTTCTACAATTTTTTGTTTATTATTTTATTAGCTTAAAAATATGCATTAAAGTGAAAGATTTACTATGATAATATGATAAAAAATTACAACATTGAATTTTCTTTATTTTTTATATAGTAATTCAGAAAATCAATATAAAATAAATTTATTTTATATTTTTATAAAAAAAACTGTAAATCTAATAAAAAAGTATAATTAGAAGAATAAATTTAGCTGAAAAAAACCCCTCAAAAATAAAAAGGAAAGAACCATTGCATTGTCAGAAGAGAAACAAAATACCAAAAACAAAAGCGATATGAATCTAAAATAATAAGAAGAAGACAAAAAATGAAAAAGTAAGTGAAAGAAAACTAACGTGCGAAAAAGAAAAAGAACCAATCCTGCCAAAGAATCACAAATAAAGGAAACTGCAAAAAAATTAACAACAATTACCTGGTCAATTGTTGTTGAAATTAGCAATTTCCTGAAAGAAAGCTCCAATTTGAAATAAATGAATAGTAAAATATATTATTGATTGCACTATACATACAATAACTTTACCACTGAAATTTAAAAAAAATTGTAGTGATTTTTGGCTTTTTCCAAAAACATTCACATGATTGTTACAATCATTTACTATTTCATCTAATTCTTCACAAAATTGGCAGGTTAAGAGTATAGATTTATTGTTTGGTGTTGAAATTTTTTTAAATAATCATAATAAATCTTTTTGTTACACTAATAATTTTTTTTTTTACAAATAGCATAAAAATGTAAAATCAGTTTAATCTTCAACAAAAAAACACATTTAACTAAAATTATAGTATTAGCAATTTCATAACCACTCTTTTTTTATTTATTCCCAAAGCAAGAAATACAATTATATAAAAAGAAAACAATATTGAATTACAATATTTAGTATTTAAGAAATTCAATATCAAATTATACATTTATAACAAATTATAAAACAAATCAATATTTTCTTTTACGTTAATGAAAGTATATAATTAAAAGAATATGTCTAACTTTAAGATAACGCAAAAACAAGAAAGCAAACTCTCAAAAAAGAATCACTTCATTGCCAAAAACGAAAGTCAGACAAACATAATAAACGCAATACAAAGAAGAAGAAAAAAACTGTAAAAAGAAAAATTAACCTATGAAAAAAAAAAAGAATCATGTCAAAGTATCTAAACAAAATACATATCAAAAGTAAAATGACAGAAATGTATCACTTCTTATTCTTCTACTATTTCATTTAATCCCTTTCATCTCTCAATTTACAGAACAAATTTAACCTCTTCCATCTTCCATCTCAAGTTAACACGGCAAAAAACCAAATCTAAAGAAAGAATGTAGTTTTTTTTTTTTTTAATTTAAATTTTACTTAGGTTGGAAGTTTGATGCTTATCTATTAATAAAAATATCTCTACTTATCTAAATTATATTTGTTATATTTAATAACTTCATATTGAAAACTTGAATGTGTGAAACCATTTGATGATTTTTCGAGATTTTAAACTTTCAATTCTACATATTTAACGTTTTCCTATGTATATATAATCAGACGATATAATAATATTATGATTAATGAAATTCTGTTTGTAATTTTCTTTTATCCATTTTCATCAACTAAGCATTATTTTCTATATTATAGACATTGCCTTTGGGGAAAAATCAGTGAAGAAAGTAAATTTATAGGAGATAAATATACCAGAAGAAAAAACATAGATTTCTTTGACAATGCATTCACAAAATTACAAGTTTTTTCTCATGCTTTTGACCTTTTCAATTTTGAATTAATTATTTCACTCAACCTAAATTTGTATTGTTAATGTTAAATTTGTGTTTTTTCCTTCACTAATCCTTATCATGTCAGGCATGGATGTACCACACCGTTTCTTTCGAATTCTTGACACTTCTTTAAACCATAACATTCGACTGGTAAGTCTTATTATAATGCTTATACTTTCGTAAAACTAATAAAATCATATATCAGCTAAAAATATTTTTATTTTTCATTGTATAGTTGCTTCCAAGATCTTTTGTCGAATCAGGACATGAACTTGTCAACAGAATACGTTTAATTGGATACGATGGTATAATTGCTACCATACAGCTAGAATGAGTTCACAATGACATTTATCTAGCTGGTGGGTGGGAACAATTTTCGACCATCACAATTTACAAGATGGTTATGTTATTATGTTCGAATATATTGGAAAATCTACCTTCAATGTTTCAATATTTGACGATTCACAGTTAGAAGTAACTTATGATACATACCACTCCGACTCCGAAGTTGTTGAAGAAGAGACTCCATATAGGAAATTCTGACTTTAGACTAACATTAAGACGTAATGACAATCGCAAAATTGTAAGTTTTCTTTTACTGGTTTTCCACAATTTTAAATTTCCTTGTTCGCTCATTTTTATTTTTACTTTTTAGTATGTACCTTCAAGATTCAGTGGAGAATATCTACCCAAAATTATACGAAGTGTTCGAATTCATGACTCTCCACATCTCAACTGGCTTGTTTTTACGAGTTTGACAACAAATGGTGACGTACGATGTTTCACCATAGTTTGGTCACATATGCCAGAGAGAAACAAATTCAAATAGATGACACATACATGTTTGAATTGCTATAACAAACTCTCAGTGTTCATGGTACACAAAGCATGCAATGATGGATCCATTACTTCTCTATAAATTAATTTATTGTTATTCTGTAATAAACTTTGTGGTTGAATCTTCAATTTTCCAATGCAAGTATTTTCCAACTTATTTGGACTTACACGAGATTTAGAAACATAATCTTCAGATTCAACTCAATCATATCAACACTGTCAAACATTGAATGTCAATAATACAAGCAAAATAGTTTGTGTAAACTCATATATTTTTTATTCAAGCATATTTTTTTTAGACGTGACAAAATATTGTTATGCAATTATAAACCAGTAATAATTTGCAGCAATTATTTTCTTATATCATGGAAACATTTCTAGATATTGCTTAAAAAACATTCCAAAAAATTAAAATTTATACGCTAATAAAGATACGATAAATACAAAATTCGTGCAACACACGTGACAGCAACTAGTGATGGAAGAAAATAGAAGAATTGATGTGGTAATGCAGACCAATGATGAGTTGTGTAATAAGAGTTAATACAAAAGTTTAAATAATTGTTGAGAAAGGAATCTTATTTATTTTACTCGTGTATTTGGACTTGGTGTTCTCAATCATTAAACAAAAAATACAATACGAAAAAACCAAATAAGAAAAGAAAGAAAGAAAGCTTCCTAACACTATGCAATAACAAAAAACAGCAAGATATTGCATGAAAAAAAAAATCTCATTTCTCCTCCCAATGCCTAATGAGAGAAGAATAATCAAGATAATAACAAACAAAAGAATGATTCTAAAACAAGCCCATTTCCTAGTAATTCTGGTGTTTCCTAGCCACCTCCAGCTGAGAAGTGATCGTTAATTTTTGAGATGTTGAATTGAAGTGGGTCTAATAATGAAAAAGTGACATTATGGAGTTGTGTTGAAGGGAGAATGAGGAATTGAAGTAGAGAATTGAAGGGTGAATCAATTTGAATGGTTGAGAGAGGACCTGTCCAACGAGTCGACTGACTGAATGGTTTAACAAATATAGTTTTGCTACACTTATGATTTTGTTAACATTCTATGATGTGCCATGCAATTTGGTTGCTTACTTGAATAACACTTACTCAAATCAATGGGTCAGATTTTTTACACGTCATGAAATGTCAACTAAAATGTACAAAATAAATGTACAAGTAACTTAATTCTAACGAATAATTTTCTTCATGGAAGAAGCAAAGACAAGAGAGACAAGTCAACCGATGCAGATGGATAAGAGTGAAAGTCAAAATTGACTTTTGTTACAGAAATTGAAGGTTGGTAGGTCGGGGGATTCCTAAATCCTATTATTGTCCTGCAAAGAAACCATTTTGGTAAATGCTAAGCTACCACTCTTTAACTGGCATCTCATTCATGCAACTTGATTAAAAATGGGACAATTAACAAGTTTTTCTAGATCATTACACTCAGTGGAAAAGGACTTCCTCATTTATAACTGTTCAGTCATATTCAATTTCGTGTACTAATCAGAGTCTACGATGGGAGAAAATGGGTTTTATGAACAGAAATTTAATAAGGATAAAATATTAGATAAAGCACGGTGTTTAAATGACACGTATTATCTAAAAATCCAGGAGACTTGCATAGTGGACACTGTTTATGTGTTCTGATACGGCACAAAATCTAAATCTCCAGTCTCTTGATTATAGAGACATAAAAGGCCATCCTCTTCAATAGTCCAAACACATTTGGTAGCACACCTATCAACATCATGTTTATATGAATATGCAACAAAGTGGTGCCAATTTGAATCATTCCACATCACAGTACAGTAAAAAAGAGTAGTCCCCCAAATATTAACATTGAAACTCCAATCAGCTTCAAAGCCATCGGGTATTTTACGAAAACCAAGATCATTATCCCGTGGCTTGCAATGGATATTCAAAATCCTTTCGTGTCCCAGACGATTTACAACACTTGCGCCGACTCTATCTAGCACCATTGATTCAGACAGCCTCAAAACCAGAAAAAGAACGAGAGCACATGTTTTAGACATAACAATGTTTTTTATCATTTTTTGTGAGTTGTTACGACAAATGGTAATAGCTCCCTTTATACTTTCATGAAGGCCGGGTGCGGTGAGGCGGGTTTATGTTGTCATGCAAAGAGAACACAAGACTAGCTAGCTCTCTACTACTGTCTGTTCATTCTTGAACACCATTTTTTTTAACCATATAAGTTTCATTTTTTACAGATTTCACCTCCCAATTCTATCAAAAAATTAACTGCAGTAACCTTTAATTTAATATGACAATAGGTCTCATATTGCCAAACAAGAAAAGAATATGATAGAACATTGTATCTTAATTTAATCAGGAATAAGAAATCTTAGTAAAATTAGGTAAGTCATTGCCCCTCTGTCATTTATTTTGATTGCACAAAGACAACTTCTATGTCAAGTTTGGTGGCGAACCAAGCAAGAATTTAGTCTTAAGAAAGGAGGGAGGGAAAAAAAAAACTACAATCTTATTCATAGTACTGTCCTAAAACGTAAAAATGAAAAAATCTCACTTTTATTGTTTAATATTAACTACTGTTCATTTTCTAAATGTAAAAAATGAATGTGCTAGAGTTCATCGATTTAACTCTCATTGCCCACCTGCCATTAATTTTGGTGCACAAAGACAACTTCTATGGCAAGTTTGGTTGGGTGAACAAAGCAAGAATTCACAGAGTATTGAGAAAGAAGAGAAGAAAAAAAAAGTACAATCTTATTCATAAAGTATTGTCCTAAAACATAAAAATTGTTATAAATGGAAAGTTCATTAAAGTTTATTGGTGAATGACATTTGTATCCTTGTAGCCCTAGAAATTATTACCATTTTATCCCTAATTCTTACCTATAAATATAGGGTTTTAATTTTCAATAATACATACAAAAGGTTTATTGAGTTTTCTCTATTGTCTTTGAGTTTTCTCTATTCTCTTTTCCTCTCATTTTATAACACGTTATCAGCACAAAACTCTTAGAAAGTAGTAATTTTTTTTTTGCATAATTATCTATCACGTATATTAAAATTAATTTGATAATACGTGAATTTTACATATACATATGTTGAATCTACAATACGTGATCTCATCTTTCTCGATCATTATGTTTTCTTTATACCTCTCTTTGAATTAATTAATATTTTTTTCCTTTACATCAATCCACGTGCATTTTTATGGAGATATATTTATGTTAAATCAATTGATATGCATTAATTCATGTTCTTATACCCTCCTTATATTTAGATTAGCTCTTTACGTTCTACACATACTTATAATTTTTTTTGGTTTAATTGGTCAATGTTCTTTGTAAGCAAGCTTCAATTCCAAATCTCTATTTTGGCTGATTCCATATATATATATATATATAATATACAATTAACAAATAACTGTGCCCAACTCATCTTTTCTCTCAAATCCATTGGTTTCTGCAAATTTCATGCCTTAATTGGTTAATACTAATTCAATTCTTTTAATTGCACATAATTAGAATTTCGTGCCATAATATGTAAATAGATTTCTACATGTCACCAATTTTTTTTTGTGTTTCACCCGACTCACGTTATTAATTCAAAATAATATTTTATATGTGTTTGTATATTAATTAATGGTGAACAATTGGATGTATTATTATTTTTTTTATGTTTAGTTATGAAATATTACATTAAATTTATTTTTAATTGTTGTTGCTCCTGAAGCAGCACAACATTATAATTAATATTTCAGAAGAATATTAATCATAGATCTATTCGTTGTTGCTCTAAAAGTAACACAACATTATAAGAATATTATTTGCATCTGAAGAGCATAAATTATAACTCTCAATATTCCAAAAGAATATTGACATATTACACTTGAAGAAATAATAGCAAAATATAATGTGCTCCAGAAGTAGCATATGTTTCGAAAAACATATTATTTCAAATTAGTGTTTATCCCTAGAGGAAAACACGTAACTTAAAGTCATATTGATATTGACTATTTGATTAACATGTGATAATTAATCATATTCTTCGAAACTAATTGTATTTTTTATTGTGTAGTTAAACAAATGGCAAACATTACGAAACTTGAATTTGCTGCACTTGACATATCTGGTAAAAATTATTTGTCATGGATACTGGATGCTGATATCCATCTCGTCTCAGAGGGTTTGGGAGAGACAATAAAAGAAGGAAACAATGAATCCATGCAGGATCGTGCAAAAGCACTCATTTTCCTCCGTCACCATCTTCACGATAGATTAAAAATTGAATATCTCACTGAGAAAGATCCACGAGTTCTTTGAAAAAGTTAACTGAAAGATTTGATCATCAGAGGACTATAGTCCTCCCCAAAGCCCGTTATGAGTGGATGCACCTTCGTTTGCAAGACTTTAAAATGGTTAGTGAGTACAATTCTGAATTGTTCAGAATATGTTCAAAGTTGACTTTGTGTGGAGAAAAAAATCACCGATGAAGATATGTTGGAAAAAACTTTCTCCACCTTTCATGCTTCGAATGTGCTCCTGTAGCAGCAATATCGTGAGCGTTGCCTCAAAAAGTACTCAAAACTTATATCTTGCCTACTAGTTGTTGAACAAAATAATGAATTGCTGATGAAAAATCATGGATTATGTCCAACTGGTTCTGTACCATTGCCTGAAGCAAATGGTACTATATTGTCTGAAGCAAATACAATATCAAGACAAGGACGTGGACGTGGACACGGACACGGACACGGACACGGACGTATACGTGGAATAAATCATGGAAGAAATAATCAACAACAAGGCAATAAATTCAAAAAGCACAAAGCAAACGAGAGTGACAAATCTAAAAAGGAGCATGAAGAAAGTTGCTTCAGATGTGGAATGAAAGAGCATTGGGCACGTACGTGTCGTACCTCAAAATATCTTGTGGATCTCTACCAGAGATCAATCAAGAGAAAAGAAAAATTGAAGACTAATTTTACTGATTATGATGGTCCAATTGATGTGGCTCATTTAGATGTCTCCGATTTCTTTACTGATCCAAATGGAAATATTGACGATTTGGTTGGGGGTGATGTGATAGAAGATATAGATTAATTTACTAGTATTTCTTTCGTTTTAAAAATTCAGTCTGAAATATGTTTTTACTTTTCCGCACAAAAAAATAAAAAAATAAAACTCTATTATGCACCGTTTATTTCATGATATTAAGTAATGTTTACTTCTTTAAATCTAAATTCAAATTTTTTTTATTTTGTTTATTTTGTTATATTTATAGATTCATGATGGATAGTCAAAACAAGTACTTAATTGATAGTGCAACTACACATACTATTTTTCAAGACAAAAAATACTTTTTGGACTTAATATTAGCTGAAAATAATGTTAACACGATATCGGGCGCGTCGAATATCGTTGAAGGCTCCGAAAGAGCTTGTATTAATTTACCAAATAATACAAAATTATATATTGACAATACATGAGAAATTTGCTTAATTTTAAAAATATTCGGTGCAATGAATATCACATTGAGACGATACAAGAAAATAATGTTGAATATTTTTGCATCACTTCTTTTGTATCTGGCAAGAAGCAGATAAAACAAAAATTTCATGCACTCCCGTCTGGCATGTATTTTACATTTATAAAAATGGTCGAATGAAATAATGTTACGAACCAGAAGTTCGTTGATTCAAAAAGTTTTATACTTTGACATGATCGACTTGGACATCCAAGAGCCATAATGATGTGTCGAATAATAAACAACTCACATGGACATCCTTTAAAGAATCAGGACATTCTTTTATCTAATGATTATCCATGTGTAGCTTGTTCGCAAGACAAGTTAGGCATTAGACCTTCAACTACAAAGGTCAATATTGAATCTCCAACTTTCTTGAAAAGAATACATAGAGATATATGTGGGCCAATACACTCACCATGTGGACCATTTCGTTACTTTATGGTATTAATTGATTCTTCTACAAGATGATCACATATTTGCCTACTTTCAACTAGAAATGTATCATTTGCTAGACTACTTGTTCAAATCATAAAATTGCGAGTACAATTCCCTGATTACTCAATCAAGACTATTCGTCTTGACAATGCTGGTGAATTTAGATTACAAGCATTTGATGATTATTGTATGTCAATTGGGATTGAAATTGAACATTCAGTTGCACATGTTCATACACAAAATGGTTTAGCGGAATCGTTTATTAAACGTCTATAACTTATTGCTAGATCATTACTTATGTAAACAAAACTCCCAACTTCTGTTTGGGGTCATGTCATATTACATGCTGCATCATTGGTTCGTATAAGACTAACTGCCTATCATCAATATTCACCTTTGTAACTTGCATTTGATCATGAACCTGATATTTTTCAACTACGAGTTTTTGGTTTTGTTGTCCAAGTTCCTATTTCACCCCCACAACGTACTAAAATGGGTCCCCAACAAAGACTTGGGATTTATGTGGGTTTTGATTCACCATCTATTATTAAATATCTTGAACCTTTAACGGGTAACTTATTTACTGCACATTTTGCAGATTGTCATTTTGATGAAATGACTTTCCCAACTTTGGGAGGAGAAAAACTACATCCTGAAAAACAAGATAGAATTTCTTGGAATGAGACAACTCTATCTCACTTTGATCCCCGCAGCAATCAATGTGAACAAAAGGTAGAAAAAATCATTCATTTGCAAAAAGTTGCAATTCAACTACCTGATGTATTTGTTGACACGAAAAAAGTGACAAAGTAATATATTCCAACAGAAAATATTTCAGCAAAAATTAATGTCCTTGCAAGACAATCTGCTGTGGCAAATGAATCTCAAATACGCCAGAAGCGTGGTCGACCAGTTGGTTGAAAAGACTCTGTACCTCGAAAAAGAAGAGTACAGGAGAAAAACCAACCAAAAACTTCAAAAAAAATCACATTAGAAAAAATTGATCAATCAAATATTGAATGTACGGTTCCTGAAGACTAGAGGTGTTCGAAAATAATGAGATCTCAATAAATTATATGATATCTCATAAATTATGGGAACGGAATAATATTGTTATAGACAATATTTTCGCCTTTAACATGACTCTTGATATTATGCAAAATGAGGATCCTAAACCACAGTCTGTTAATGACTGTCGAAATAGAAGTGATTGGCCAAAATGGAAAGAAGCGATACAAGCAGAATTGAATTCTTTGGAGAAACGAAAAGTGTTTGGACTAATAGTTCGAACACCTGAAAATGTAATCTCTGCTGGATACAAAAGGGTTTTTGTACGAAAGCGAAATGAAAATAATGAAATTACAAGATACAAAGTCCGATTAGTGGCTCAAGGTTTCTCCCAAAGACCGGGAATTGATTATGAGGAAACATATTCTTCCGTAATGGATACCATCACTTTTAGGTTCTTAATTAGTTTGACCGTGTCACAAGGGCTCGATATGCGCCTTATGGATGTAGTAACTGCCTACCTATATGGTTCACTTGACAAAGATATATATATGAAAGTCCCTGAAAGATTTAAGGTGCCAGGAATAAATGATATATGTCTGAGAACTATGTTCTCAATTAAATTGCAAAAATCATTATATGGATTGAAACAATCCGGACGCATATAGTATAATCGTCTTAACAAATATTTATTGAAAGAAGGTTATAAAAATGACGATATCTGCCCATGTGTTTTCATAAAGAAAACAAATATTGGATTTGCAATTGTGGCAGTTTATGTTGATGATTTAAATTTAATTGGAACTCGTGAAGAGCTCAACAAAATTACAGATTATTTGAGAAATGAATTTGAGATGAAAGATTGGGGGAAAATCAAATTTTGTCTTGGATTACAAATTGAACATTTTCTAGAGGGATTATTTTTTCATCAATCTACTTATACAGAAAAAGTCTTGAAACGCTTTTATATGGATAATGCACATCCATTGCCATCACTTATGGTTGTTCGATCACTTGATGTGAAAAAAGATCCATTTCGTCCACTTGAAGATGGAGAAAAGATTCTTGATCCTGAAGTATCATACTTTAGTGCAATTGGAGCATTAACTTATCTTGTAAATTGCATTCAACCTGACATAGCTTTTTCTGTAAATCTCCTTGCAAGATATAGCTCTATACCAACTCAAATGCATTGGAATGGTGTTAAACATATTTTTCGTTACCTAAAAGGTACTATTGATATGGGACTATTTTATTCTCAAAAGTCAGGATCTGCTTTAGTAGGATATGCAGATACAGGTTATCTCTCCGATCCACATAAAACTAAATCACAAACAAGACATGTGTTTACACGTGGAGGAACAGCTATATCATAGAGATCTGTGAAGCAATCCTTGACGGCAATATCCTCAAATCATTCTGATATTATTGCAATCCATGAAGCAAGGCGAGAATGTGTGTGGTTGAGGAATATGACCCATCATATCCAATTATCATGTGGATTGACTTCAACAAAAGATAGTTCAACAAATTTGTTTGAAAATAATGCAGCTTGTATCGCACAACTCAAAGGAGGCTATATCAAAGGCGACAGGACGAAGCATATTTCTCCAAAATTCTTTCATACACATGAACTTCAGAAGAATTGTGACATTGATATTCAACAAATTCGCTCAAGTGACAATGTAGCTGATCTATTCACAAAAGCGCTGTCAATATCTACATTCAAGAAATTAGTTCATGAGATTGGAATGCGTCAACTCAAAGATTTTCAGTGATCGACATCAGGGGGAGTAGCTGTACTCTTTTTCCTTCGCTTAGATTTTGTCCCATTGGATTTTCCTAGCAAGGTTTTAATGAGGCAGCATTTAATTTTAATACTCCAAAATAATTATACTCTTTTTCCTTCGTTTGATTTTTTTTCCCATTGGATTTTTATCAAACAAGATTTTAACGAGACAAATATTTTGTAATATGTCATTCAAGGGGGAGTGTTGTAAATGAAAGTTCATTAAAATTTATTGGTGAATGACATTTGTACCCGTGTAACCCTAGAAATTATTACCATTGTATCCCTGATTCTTACCTATAAATATCGGACTTTGATTTTCAATGATACATACAAAAGATTTATTGAGTTTTCTCTATTCTCTTTTCCTCTCATTTTATAACAAAAATGAAACGATCTCACTTTTTATCCTCTTTTATTTTTAATATTAACTTCAAATCATTTTCCAAATGTAAAAAAATGAATGTGTGAGAGTTAATAGATTTAATATAATATTGTTAAAAATGCCCCCCGAGACAAAATCCAATAGTACAAAAGATATGAGTGAGATAGTCTCAACCTTACTGGTAGCCGTAGTGTGAGGGTTTGATTCATGAGATATGAAATTGAACTCTTTGTGAACACCAATGTATGAACAAACTCTTATTTCTTAACCTACTGAGGCACATTCTGCGATTTACCCCCCTCGCAATGCTCCAGGGGCGAGGCGGTGGGACCCTCAAAGTTGGGATTCAACCTTTTTAATATAACATAGCTAAACCTCAAAGAACTAAATTTATTTGAGACAATAAGTAGCCATCATCGCTATATTTTCTGCAGGTGACACTAGTTGGAGGATAATGTACAGTTAGGAATGGTGGTCCAATCACAAAGAATATAATGCAGACTGATTTTGCTTTCACAAATTCAGAGTTAAGAGTCCCATCACAAACCGCAAACAGATATTTATGTTGAAAACCATATATCTTTTGATCGAATGAAGAAATGTAGTATAGAACATAACAGACATCACAGGACGAAAATGGCAGAGTTCTTCTTCTTTAATAAAAAGCTATGAATTTGATTCACTACTGAATTCACTTCCATCTAATAAAGTAGCCGACAGAAACTAAAAGAAAAGGAAGATTGCCAGATACATATATAAATCTGTGGTAGCATACATACATAGCTATTGGCAGCAACAAAAAGGCATAAGCATATTCTTCAACCACTTCCACTCTTTTATTGGAATTCAACCATTGGCAGTGGACTTGTAGTGATATTCATCAATTGTTGAGTAAACTAGACCTTCTGATTCAAGAGACTCAATAGCTTCTCTGTCAAGGGACCCAAAAATCAAGGATGAATATGTTCTGTACAGAGAGAGAGAGAGAGGGAGGGAGGGGGGGGGGGGGGGGGGGGAAACAAGCTCATTGCGATGGACTCCCTTCTCCCGTGCACTGAAATATTGAAAAAACTTCACTAAGGTCTCAGGCTCTTTAGATACTTGAAACAATACAACTCAGGAGATCCCCGAAACAAGAAAATAAGAAGATTTTATTATCAATCGAGACAGGCAACCGTCATCCACTATGCCTCACTAAAATCGCATAATGTTATATGTCTGCAAGATACCAAAAGTGAAGCAAAACAACAGCAGCAACAAGAACAACATGATACCTTTGCACCATAACCTACGACAAAATTTGAAAATATGATGGAAGAAAACCATTACAATCACTAGAAAACTAAAAAGCTGATGTATAACAATGAAACTGTCACTGGGTCAAGAATGCATATGAACCATGTATCTATCAATCACATTTGAGGTACTTAGCAGCTAATCGCATGCGCATGTTGATCATCCGGCAATATATTTTCTCCTATATGCACTATATAAGCAAAAGCATCATAATGAATATCTAATTCCTGGAATTTGTTCCATAATTTTGCTGGGAGGTAAGCTGAGGATATCAATTTTTGCAATAAATTGGCTTGAAAATATACTGGTGACTTTTACAGAACCAGTTCAAGATTTTTTGAGGTTGAGTCAGATACAAGAATTATTTGCAAATTTCAGGTTTATTGCTTCTGGATGTCACGTACTTATTCTTCAACATGTGAAAGTTAAAATTGGCAAAGTTACATAGTCAATCAAGATTGGGCACGGTACGTCTTAATTAACACAATCATTACTTATCCCTTTCAGTGGGAAAAAAGAAGAAATAAAGTAGAAATAATAAAATTAAAACAACATTACAAATGTACTATAATGGCGCCTGTAATCAAGAGAACAATTCTAAATGCTACTACAAAAGTGTACTTACTGAACGAAAACTAATTATTTTCCACGAAGTTTACATATTATCAAGATTGTGGTACTGCTTGCCAGCAGCCCCTGAAACTTGTTTTTCAAAATATTGACCGTGAAAAGACTGAAAACCTCCAGATCTTTTTCATATTATAGAATGCATAAACCCCATCTACAGGTTCCACAGCCTTGATTGTTCTAAAACTTACATCAGAAAGACGAGACCCTCCAGAAGGTGTTACGTACCGATGATATTGTGATACATAGTTACCATCTGTAGAACCAAACTGTTCACCTTGGGGGTGTGCTTGAGTGCAAACACAACAAATCACTCACAAATATGTATGGGAATTTCTGGAAGAGAAAGAAGAGAAAACTAATCTTTTATTAGATGGATAAGTAGCTCATATAACTCACAGGCTTGGTGGTTGGTGCAGATAGTCCAAAACCAATTTATCTATTGCCTTGAGCCCATCCATGTCGTATTGTACAGAAAACTGAAAAGGCAATAATATAACCATCAGTTACTTTAATTAGGAAAAGTAAGTAATCAAAATTGCTTTAATAAATATAGTTTACATTATTGGATGGAGTAGCCTGGAAACCCTTTGAAGGGGTATTAACAGCAGAATTTGGTATGTGCGTAGGAGCTGTGGCTGCATCCTGCAGCTTCTAAGGAGATAAGAATTGTGGGAAAAACATCTTTATGAATACATAACAGGCTATTTTACACAAAAACTTGTTAACGGTTATAAGTATACCCGAAGCCTGGTGTTGTGGCCATGGACATATACACATTCAGCAAAGTGATATGCAATCTCGTTATAGTCTGTCACAGGCCTAAAAATAACAGCCCAGCATAATTAAATTTCTATCTAACAAGGAAAGAACTGCAAGGATTCAAGAATAAGATAAAAAGATTGCATTAAAAACATGACAACAGATATTTTCTCATCCTATGTTGGCTCATGTTTATAATTTTTATACAAAAATTTCGAGGACCCACGAGTACTACCCACTTATCCTTTCTATTTATAATTTAAAACGTTTATAAACACTTCCCTGCCGTGCTATTAATGTGAGAGTTAGATAAAACTGCTGATACATCCTCATTATTCAGCTAAATGCATTTCACTGTAAGAATGTTCGCTTAGGTGTTAACTAATCAAAAGGCAAGAATGTTATAAGATAATACAGGTTCTTAGGAATCATTAGTATAACCATGTGGAGATAGTATTACACCTTATTATGTTAGATGCTGACGGCCAGATCAGAACTGCTGAAGTTATATTAAGCTCTTGTTTGAGCCCCATTTTTGGGGAAAGAATGAATTTTTGAATAGTGTATTGATGAAAAATATGTGATTAAAAAATAAGGAAAAATTTTAGATTTACATGCAATATTATTTTATTGAAAAATATGTAGTTGAAATGATGTCAAAACATTGTTGAAAATGCATTTTTTTCAAAAGAGTGGGGCTAAAATAAGCTTTTCCAAAAGAATAAAACAACTATCAAATTTTTTTAATTAATTTTCTAAAATTTCCACAAAAGCTGGTAGATTCATCATTGGGTTGCTTAAATGCAGAATACTACTCCCTTCGTCTTAATTATATAGACCGAGTTTTCTTTTTCTCTTGTCCCAAATATATAGGCATGCTTCCAAATTTAGAATATTTTGTTTTGTTTCTTTATTAATATATCCTTATTTAAATTTTTCCCACTTACTATGCCAATTTCTTGAAATAATCCAAATACACACATTTCCCACTTCTTGAAAACATGGAACAACTCTCATTTCTTCTTCTTCAAATTAAATTATTCAAATTCTTTACTAATTCCAACAATAATTTACTACTACATGCTAAAAATTAAATAGGGGTAAACTAGGAAAGATTTTGGCAAAAAAGATTTCTTAATCTGTGTGAAAAACAAAACAAGCCTTTATAATTGGGACGAAGGGAGTAAATGCTAATTTTGGATCAGCAATATAAAAACCAATATATCAGCAAAGCCCCATTTACTCAGGTCTTTTATGAGTGAAAATTTTGTACTGCATTATGTATAACACCATCCAATTGAAGTCAAGATAAACACATCACAAAACGATATATAGTAGCGAATAACAAAATTACTATTTGCTTTAAGGGGACTTCTAATTCCTCAATTTGAGCCTCACCAAATCTAATGTACAAAATTCCACATATTGTTATCCAAAAATATGAAATTTTTTCGCAGGTTAAATAGAGTAGACTAAGAGTAGACTATGTACATTATAGAAAATATGCCATTGGTAATATCTTATTTTCATCCAGCAGAATTGTGCCTGCATGTTCGCTGGGGGGAGGGGAGGGAGAGATTTATCGCTAAAATCCCAGGATGCACAATATCAAGTGTTTTACACACATAAATTCAGTAGAAAGCATGAAGGGAAAAAAATCTCAAACCTCAAAAATAGATTTATACGATCCTTACCGGACAGAGTATACCATCAATTGTTTCTTGCCCTGAAAGCCCTTCAGGTGCCCATGAACCCTTACATACATGCCATTTCTATTATATCAACGTATCAAAACCAGTTAGAAACAAGTCGATATAACCACCAACAGAAAGTAGTATATCCAAAAAAAAAGAGTATTACAATACTAGCTCCATTTCCTTAGTATCAACAGCTTCATTTACCCTAAAAATGCACATAGAGACAAAATTTAGCTTGTAAAGAAGCCACAAATTAAAGAAAAATACGGAAGTTTAATCAAACACTTCAACTTGTGGAAAAATCATATCATTGTCTATCGCCAATGAGAGGAGAAAAAAAATGAAATGTGGAGAAAAAGATATCACCATCTATGGCAGTCAATGCGCCCAGTTCCATCATCAAGTGCAAACGAAACATCAGTAATCCTTTCAGCTTTGTCATACAGCATCCCCAACAATTTTACCTAACAAGACCCAATCCAAATAAGTTGATGAATCATATAAGTGAAAAAATAAATGATCTAAAAAATTCAAAAATATAATTTTAAGAAGCCCTACATTGTTCACATCAACGCCGTCTATTAGAAAATTCACTTTGTCATCACTCGCTTGAAATGCTTCGCTGATTTGCTTCACAGTCAATGGAAGTAAAGACTGTGCGTCACGATTCTACAAAACAAAATCCAGAAAGAAACAATAAGTTACTAAATATTTAAGATTTTAGAGCTGTTTAACTAAGATAAATAGCAAAACAACTGTATGCTCTCAAACTCAAACCTAGAATCCAGAAAACAACTGTATGAAAAACTATTCTCTTGCTATAAAATCAATTTTGCAGGGACGAAATTCACTTAGGATAAAAACCTGTTTGGGCTCCAAACAAAGAAATAAGAAACAAAAATATCTAAAAATATCAGCCGTTGCCCTGGTATTTCAAAAAATTGGATAGTATAAAAGATTTGAAAACCCGTAACTGTAAACAATACAGATCTTAGGGTTTGCAGAAATAAGCAGGGAATTAAACGATCAGGGATTTCCTGCGTTTTACTAACGATATAAATAATAGAAATGAAAAGGGTAATTTTGACTTTTCACGAGCATACCTTGACGGGAGAGAAGGAAGGATCGGCAGTTTGGGTGGCCTGAGAAGGCATGAAACCGCCCCCGGCGAAGGCGGCGTTGCCATCAAATTGGCTGTTCTTATACATCTCCCTTTGTGCGAGGAATACCGTAGGATAAACCCCAGATTGAAGATTGGGAAAGGGTATATGTTAAGGGTTCCCGCCATTTTTTATTGTCCACCTTTTTAATTTTTGATAAATTAATTGAGATGTGAATTGATATTATAACCCCCGTTTGTTTTTAATTTTTTGAAGAATGAAAATGAAAAATATAACAGGTGCGAAATTCAAACAAGAGATAAAAATTTAAATTTAATGGCCTAATATGATGGATAACGTTCACATTTTTGCTACTTGTATAATAATAATAATAATAATAATAATAATAATAATAATAATATTAATATTAATAATAAATGTACATAATAGATTATATAATATGTTGTGGAAAAAAATATTGGATGAAAAGGTCAATTATATTTTAAACTAACAAATGGTAGAGTACCACGTAGTATTATGTAATTCATTATGTAAATTTATGTACATATAGCAAGATATTAATAAGCATATTCAGCACCTATTTATAATCAATCGATTGATATATAATTGGTTCATATCCAATCAAGTCATTTTTCATCCATATATTTTTTTAGACTTATAAATATCACTCGCTTATTCATCGTTTATTCAAATCGGTTATAAAAAATTCCCAATTTCAATAAATCGTTAGTAACCTAAGTTCTAAGAATAATATTATGTAGTTTAAGATTTGGGAATCACCGTAGTGGCGGTTTGCGATGGCGACAATAGGTTTTGCAATGTGTATGGATGGGGTTGTGACGATGGAATTAATTGTTCTATTATAGTAATAGTGGTTATATTATCACCGCAATTTTCATTTGATATATTATATTTTAAGTGTAGTTAAGCTCCTCAAACTTTGCTCATCATAACAATTAACTTCTTAACTTTTTTCGTCGTAATCTTATCTTCAACATTTCATTAATTAGTACATTTCGTTCTTTATGACTATTTATATCAAAATGTTTATTTTTTAAAAAATTGAATGAAAAATAAGTCATTTTACGTCATTTCAACAAATTTTTGAACATAACATTATTTTTAAATACAAAACGTGTCAACTAATGGAAAGTTTATGATAACAATGGCATAAAAATTTATTCATGACATACGTGCTAATGAGCAAATATTAAGAACGTTAAATGCAATTAAAATGTAGTGCAAGAAATTAAAATTATTGTGTGAATATAATTATCCTTATAGAAAATATAAATTTATCATTTTACCCTATTGTTTTAGTTTGTCATGTTGAGTCAAATTTTTAATTTTTGGGTTGAGTAACAGAGTAATGGACCGATTCTGTCCATTGTCGTCCTACTACAATTGACGTGAAATGTTTAAGACCACACAAAAAAATTTCCCTATTTTAAATATAGCGACTTTTTAAATTTTAATGCATAGATTAAGAGGGTGTTTGAGTCACATTACTTTGGTAATAATGCATTCTTGAATAGTGTATTGATGGAAAATGTGTGGTTAAAAAATAAGGAATTTTTTTTATTTGTGTGTGATATTAATTTATTGAAAAATGTGTGGTTAAAATGAAGTCAAATTACTGTTTAAAAATGTATTTTTTTTGGAATAATGTGGCTCAAATACCCCTAAATCTGAACAATTAATTAATTATATCTTTTGCAAATATAGCTATAAAATTTGGGTGATTTATATTGCATACTACTCAAAACTTAGAATAGAGAACCAATAAAAATACACTAAACTCGAGACATAAAAAAAACTAATTTTATTGATAAGGATTAAAATTGGTATTTTAATGGATGTTTTGAGAAGGTAAAAGCAAAGTCTGGGAAGTTGCACTTATCAACTCTCTCAAAATTTGCTACCGAATGGTACAGATTTTTTCATAATAAAGCTTTTTATGTTTAGCAAATACTTAAAATAGTCATGTTGGTTGAGAAGGGTTAATTTCACGAACGGTCACTGAACTTATCTAAATTACAAAATGGTCACTGAAGTTATAAACTTGTAAAAATGGTCACTTAACTTACTAGCGCTTTGACTAACGGTCATTGAAGTTTACAAACTTGTAGAAACGGTCACCATTAGGACCGTTATGATTTTAATTCAAATTTAAAGGACCAAAACACGTGAACATAGACCCTTGAGGACCTCAAGTGCAAATTTCAAACTTAAAAAACCCCCAAACCCAAACGTAAACTTCAAAAATAGTGGAGACACAATAATGGACGAAATTTGGGAAAAAAATCATGCCCTAATCATCCAATAAATTGTTCTCAATCCCTAGGTAAGCTTTCAATCAAGAACCCAAATCTTCAAATCCTCCTTTCAAACCACACAAGATAGTACATATTTCTATAATTTTTTCTGTGAAAATCGAAGAGTGGGGACCAAGATCTTCTAAAATTTATTTGACATGTTGGATCTGGAGAAACAAGATGAAGGTTAGGAGTTTTTTTATTTTTATTTTTTTTTACATTTTTTGTCTATATTGTTCGCATAAAGTAACTTTGGACAGATTTTGGAGCTACATTAGTTGTGTCTTTGTGTTGAAATGGCATAAAGACTCCATTAATTTGATTGTCTGTTCACGTGAGTTGGACATTAGTTGGGTCTTCTTCTTTTTTTTTTCTTTGAAACGTTTGTACAGTAAATTTCATAATTCAGTAGGTTCTTACAAATTTTTATTTTTCACTATACTGTCAACTAAGCAAATTTATAATCTCCTATTGTCTAGGTTATTTGAACAGTGATTTGGTAAAGAAGACATCATCTTCAATGATTCCGATTATAGCCTTCGTGAAGATAACGACATTCTCTTTGAGGAAAATGTTACCCAGAATATTGAACTCGATATGAGGAATGAGATAGTGTCGTTGGAAGCAGCTGATGAATCTGACAATTCTGAATATGTACTCTCAGATGACCTTCGAAACATTCATTCTGATAGTGACGAAGAAGTTGTTACATACCTAGAATGCTTGAGGTAGGATTGAAGCTTAGGTCCAAAAAGGAGGTAAAGGCTGTGGTTAAAAACTTCAGCATTCATAATAAGTTTGATGTGGTCTTTCTATATAATGATAGATACAGATTAGAAGGTCGTTGCAAAGGAAAAAATTGTCCACGACGTATTTGGGCTTCACTGTTGGAGGAAGATTCATTGTAGCAAATTAAATCGTTCGAACCGGACCATACCTATAGTAAAGCATTGAAGAATATAAGTATATCGCAAGTTGGTTAGTCCGTAGATACATTGAGACCTTTACTATTGTGCCAAAGTGAGATGTGAAATTGTTTAAGCAATTGTTTTGAAAGAGTATAGTTTAGAGACTAGTAACACAAGGGCATGGAGGTATAGGAGATATGCTAAGAAGTTGCTTCGAGGATTGCTAGTTGGGTAATTTGGTTTGTTGGGTTCGTATGTAGCTGAGGTTATGAGAACAAACCCAAGATCATCTATTATATTATCTTTAGATGAGCTTGTGTTTAAGGCGATTTATGTTTGCTTCGATGCTTACAAAAAGGGCTTTTTGGGTGGTTGTAGGCCCGTTATTTGCATAGATGGGTGCTTCTTGAAAGGCAATTTTAGTGGTTAGTTACTTGCTGCGATGAGTATTGATATAAATGATGTATATTTTTAATTGCACATGCTATTGTTGAAACTGAAAGTAATGCTAGCTAGTTCTGGTTTTTGAAACTGTTGGAGGAAAATTTGATGCTCAAAAATGCATATGGAGTCAGAATTATGTTTGATAGACATAAAAGGTTGGAGAATATGGTGTTCGAGTTTTTTTCTAGCGGTTGAGCATCGATTTTGTGTAAGGCATATGTACTCCAACTTTTTTCGCAAAGATTTTAAAGAGTTGAAAGTTAGGATTTGTTGTGAAGAGCAGCTAAGTCTACCTAGTTGGCTAGTTTACATATTAGATGGACAAAATTAAGGAAGAGGAGAAAACTGCCTGGGAGTGGTTATGTGCTAAACTAGTTGAGCAATGGTCGAAGTCCCATTTCATGACGGCTTCCAAATGTGACATTTTGTTAAACAATCTCTACAAATGCTTTAACAAATACATAAAGGAAATGAGGGGAAAGGATATTTTGACTATCCTTCACTTAATTCAAAACAAGGTAATAGCACGGATGCACAAATGCTACGATTTGATCGCAAGGAGTTTTAGCGATATATGTCCAAAAATTTATTTAAAAAAAATGAAAGTAGTACACGTGATTCTTTTTTGTGTAAAGCAATATTCAATGGGAAAATGCAATCAAGTTTTTGGATCGTATTCTGATGGTCAATTTTTGGTGATTTACAAAGGAGGACATGCTCATGTAGCAAGTAGAATCTAATTGGTATGCCTTGTCCACACGCAATAGCCGGCATCCATGAGTGGGGTAAGGATCCTTTGCAATTTGTGGATGAGAGCTACAAAGTTGAAACTTACTTAAAAGCTTATGAAAATTGCATATGCCCTATGAATGGACAAAAAATGTGGCCTTCAAGTGGCTTCGACCCAGTGAAACCCCCAACTTGGGTGACCAAAAAAAGAGGTAGGAAGCAGAGAAAGAGCCGAAGAGGGGTTGAGAAAGCTGTGTTGTCCAAAGAGAAGATGAAGAAGATTGATAGGAGAGGTGATGGCAAGAAGAGATTGAAATGTAGTATTTACAGTCAAAAGGGGCACAATAAAAGATACCACTCGAACCATGCTTAGCAGGCAAGCTACACAACAAATGAGGTATATACTAAGTCATAATCATATATGTATATCCTATTTTTGTTTTATTTATTATGTTGGCTGACATCCTTTTTCATAAATTGTAGGAGGACATAAATGGTTCGAGGACATGGGAAGCTGCAAGAGCTAATGTTGGACAACAATTTGCCTATTCACAATCGACTACTACTATTGGAATTGAACAAGGTATATTCCGGCATTTTCTTTCTCGGCCTACTGAGAATGCTAGACAAACAGGTTTGGTAGTTCGATGTCCTTCGTACCAAAACCAAGAACCAATTTCAATAAAAAGGGATCTCTACCTCAGTGAAGGCCAAGAGCCAGTGGAAGTTCGAACTCAACGGTAACTCTTAGTAAAGCATGGAACAACTTGATGACAAAATGACGCCAGTTGAATTCTATTATATTTTTTTGTCAATGAACTCTATTTTGATTGCGACTATCTAGTTTTTGTCATTGTAATTTTTTTGGTGAAATGTGGAAGATTGTAAGTCGTTGTATGTGATAAGCGATATTTCACTCATAATATCAATGCCATTAAGCTTGTTGTTTAGTTAATTTTTACGAGTTTTGGCCATCTTAACATGTGGTTTTAGTGTTATGTGTTAGGTGTTGAAGTACGGAAAAGAACGAACAAAGGAAGCCAAGTTAATGAAGAAGAAGAAGAAGAAAATGAGGAAATGAGACACACCCAGTCAAAACAGCAGAGGAAGTAGAGTACTAGGCGCCCCAAAGCAAAAAAAAAATAGTAGAAACGCTGGCGCTGCGATGCTAGCAAATGGATTCATCTCGGCACTAGTGATGGGCACCACAGCACCGTCGTGTGGCTGTAGGGTTTTTAAGGTTTGAAATTTGTACTTGAAGTCCTCAAGTTTCTATGTTCACGTGTTTTGGTCCTTTAAGTTTGAGTTAAAATCATAACGATCCTAATGGTGATCATTTCTGCAAGTTTGTAAATTTCAGTGACCGTTAGTGTAAGCGCTGGTAAGTTAAGTGTTCGTTTCTGCAAGTTTGTAACTCCAATGACCGTTTTGTAATTTTTAGGTGAGTTCAGTGGCCATTTGTGAGTTAACCTGTTTGAGAATGAAAAGTTTAAGTTCTAAGAACAATCCAAACCAAGCCTAATTCTATTAATTCGACATATATAATTAGTGAAAAAAAAAAATGCAACGGATCTAAAATAGGAGAAAAGCTAAAGGAATTGCGCCCTTGTTTATAATAATTTTTTATCATTCTTCTTTTCCTCATACTCATTTTCAACCACACATTTTCACAATAAAAACATTTTTAGTGTAGATCCGAAACATTTTCTTACTTTTTAACTATATATTCTCTTAAAAATTATTATTCAAAAATTCATTCTTCCCAAAAAAAAAAAAAAAAAACCTGTAAAAATAGTAGCTGAAGGTTTAACGTCAAATAGGCTCACGAAATGTGAATTATATAATATTATCCAACTTTAATGATTGTTTTAATATGAGCACATTGACAGATACCATTTCTTGTAATTGCACGATTAGTCATAGCAGTAGAAGCAATCCGTTTCGTGCGAGTAGTCGTTAACAATTAAAAAAAGGATTAGACGATTGTGTAAAGAACGGACCTCTTGAGACAAAGTCTCAAAAGGGGGTGTTTTATTGACGATGATTTACAATTGAAAATAAACAGAATGCCTCCAAGGGGCGCAAGCACACGAGTACTAAAAGAAGTGTTTAAATTTAAGCTAAGAAATTAAAATTACATATTCTCTGTTTGAGAGTGTTTGATTCTCCGTCCTTTCGTCTATGTCTTCTCTTCCTTTTTATATTCCCTTGATGACTTTCTCGTGACAAACCGTTTGGAAACTGCTTGATTGTTTTATAACTACCATTTTTCTTTATGGTGGCTAATTTGTCGTGGAACTGTCGTCTCTAACTGTTGTTATTACTCTTTGTTATTCAACCGCCTTCAACTAGGCTCCTTGAATCATGGAATGTGATAAGATTACTCAATAACTGCTTCAATAACTGCTATTCTGGACAACCATAATACTTTATGTTTGCTAAGATCCTGGGCGATTCAAAGGTTTGGGCGAGAACGGGGTCATCGCTCTAGGCGACCGTAAGGTACTCCATTCACTCAGATTATGGGAGTCTTGCAAGCTTCGGCGATGATGTTACTGTGTTCGTGGGCTTCCACTGCATTTATAAATAATCATGTTTGGACCTTTATCCTGGACTCCCCAATTGGGCTTCACTCTTTGGGCTATTTGATTTGGGCTGTACTTTTAGTGTGTCAACAATTACCCCCCAATATGGCAGAATTAATACCAATTATTAATCTTTGTCATATTCACTTTGTATTCTCCAGCAACATTTGAAATTCCCAAGAATTTCAATAATTATTTCCTTTTATAGCCTGAAAAGGTGCAACGTTGCAAACCCTTATAAACCCAAAAGACACGCCATTTCATCGCACCACTAAACCTCGTTTCTATATTTTGCGCTTCCTCCTCACTATTTTACAGTTCATCTTCTTGCTTCTCTACTACGTTTCTCAGGCAAATCTTAACAAAACTGTACTTTGCACCTAATGGCAACTTCACAAACTCAATCTGATGATTCTTTTAGTTTCGAAGATTTCCAGAAAATCCTTACTAGGCCGTATGTAAATCCAAACTTCCTTGCACCGGCCAATGCTGACCTCAATGAATTTTATCTGGGTCCATCATTCAATAATACCGAAGCCGTTGGACAAGTGGCGGTGGGCCAACTGTTCCCTTGCACTCAAGACCTCCGTTCCTGAACTCTCTGCCATTGAGGCCGATTCGCGAAAAAGGTATTTGCACTTTGCCCAAAGCTGATGTTATTTTTTGTAGATGGCATGCACGTCTTGTGAATCATGCCATACCAAGGCGACTTTTGATCGTGCTAGAATTTCAGACTTATTAGAAATCGCTCTTCAACCCCCAATTTTCGACCCAGGGTTTTTTTCGATTGCTTTGAGTTTTTGGTCTTCTGAATATAATGCCTTCGTTTTCCCTCTTGGTCCCATGTCTATTACTTTAAGGAACGTTGGAGCCCTAGTAAATCTTCCACCTTTGGGCGATACCATCTTTCCTGGTATCTTGATTTCCAGTGTTGGCCCGAAATTTGACAAGAAACTTACGGAGTCCTATTCAAGCATGCAAGACTTTTATAATCATTCAAGCGCTGAACCTTCCCACATGAGCGTGTGGCCTTTCTTCAAATTTGGCTCTATAAACATATTCTCTGCGTGCTAAGTATGAAACCTTCTATGAGCTACTTGTCCATAGCGCATGAATTGGTGCGTGGTAGGCCTTTAAACTTATGTTCCTTCTTTTTAGCTGCCCTTTATAGAGGCATGACTTCCCTTCAATCTCAACTGAAGAATGGTGCATCTCCCACTGCCAGTGGCCCCCTTCGGTTTACTCAACTGTGGTTGAGAGCATACTTTCCACCACTTGGTGCTCCATCCACTTCCCTTCGTTCTGCTAGCTGCTATGGGCTAGCCATTGACCCATTGAAACCTGTAAATATGTCCAGTATGGATATTTTTTCATTCTTTTATACCTTAAATTCGATTCCTTCCTTCTTTCCTTTTCCTGCTCACTTAACTCCAAATTATGTGCAACCTCTATCCACCCTGGATAGTGCGAGCGCCTCTCTACTTGTTTAGGTTCAGTTTTTGGTTGGGAGGGAATTGTTCCACGATATTTTAATTGGAACCAATGCCAATGCTGGGGTTGAAATATATGCTCCCCAATTTTTTGCTCGCCAACTTGGTTTTGGCCAAATTTGGCCTGTTCCTCCTTGCTACTCCAAAAATTTGACAGATCGTTTTCACACTATTAA
This sequence comes from Olea europaea var. sylvestris, assembly GCF_002742605.1. Lineage (NCBI taxonomy): Eukaryota > Viridiplantae > Streptophyta > Magnoliopsida > Lamiales > Oleaceae > Olea > Olea europaea. The sequence goes on from NC_036238.1 coordinate 26,445,204, forward strand.
TAAGGCAGAAGCAGAAGCTGTTGATGCTCACAACACTCTTTTGACGAGCAAATTTTAATTAGCCCCTTTCAATTCTAGCTGTGCCGTCCATCCTCTTTTTGAACAGCTCTGGCTATCAGTAAAACGCAGATTATTTGCAACTGATGCTAATCGTGCCTTCCATTTACTGGATCAGCCAGACACTTCCTCTGCTTCTCCTATTTTGGTCACCCCTATGTCCATTAGGAATCCTTCCTCTCCTGCTCAAGCTAAACATCCTATCCGTCCATCTGCTTCTCCATCTGCCAATGCTACTGCAGCTACATGTGCCTTAAGCCGCAAACGGCCAGTTTCAGCATCTCCCATTTAGCGGGATGATAATGATGATGATTATGACACTCCTCTCATCCTTAGGAGAAAGGTAATTGAATTTGTTTATTCACAAACATACTTTTCTATGTACTAATGGTTTACCTGAATTTCTCAGAAAAGTTCAGCCTCTCCTTCGAAGGCTTTGGTTTTGACAACTCCTGCTTCATCATCTTCTGTTGAAGCTGCTTCGTCCAAATCAGCTGATGAAGGGACTATGCTTAAAGAGAAACCCTTAGTCCCGAAATCTTCATCACAACCAATAGAAGGGCCACCTTTTTCCTAGGGCGCCGGACCCCCAAATGTTGAACCAGAAGGGAATACATTTTTTGATGTTTTACCTTTGCTTGTGCTACTGGTTTCTGATTCGTTGCTTCTTGAATTATGAAGAGGCTCCCATGGGCCTGCCCGTTGTGGCAGAGTCTTCTCGCCCAGATAAGGGGAAGTCTCCACAGGTGGTGGAGCCAACTGGTGATATGCCTGAACTTTCCAAGATTGCTGATGAGGTAACCTTTTGCCTCACTTTCATTTTCGCTTCGTTTATTGTAATGAAAGTCCTCAATGTTGGCATTTTTCTTTGCAGGGTGCAGATGACATTGTGCGTTCCATTCAGAACTTGTTCACTTCCTGGGGACAAGTCAAGACGTCTCGCCCTACTTCACCAGTCATCCTTCTGCTTCATCTTCTGCTTTTTCGGAAGAAAATATGAAGTCTCTCAAGCAGTCGGTACTTGGGTATGTGTCTTTTATAGACATGGATATCGACTAGGCTAGTGCTACTAAACATAAGGAAAAGTTTGAGCTATTGAGTGCGAAATTGACGTAAGCACTTACACTTCCGTCGCTCAATGTTTCTGCTGACTTTAAAGCGACATTGAGAGTTGTCCATTCTGACATCCTCTCCTTGCTAGCTAAGAATGTTGAACTGAAGGCTAGGAGTACTCAATATCTTCGTGCTGTATTTGAAAGAGAATCTTTACTTCTAGAGATTAACAAAGCCGAGGATGAATTGAAAAAAATCTCTTCCGACGTTATGATCGAAGACTCTTTGATGGTAAGCTTGGCTGCAGAGATGAAGGAGCTTCAAGCAAAGGTGAACGACTGTAGGGCGAGAATGGCTGCTAAAAAGCATAATGCTTCCCAAGGAATTGAACGAACCAAGTCTCTGGTTGAACAGTATAAAAAGATGGAGGTTGATGACGATTTTGTAACTGAATTAAATGTCGCTTCTTCTCAACAGAGCGAAGATTTGGGAAGACTTAGGGAAAGAATACGTTTGGCTTGGGGTGAATTGTAATTAAGACATCCAATACCTTAACTTTCCTTTTGTAATTCCCAACTAATTGCCATTGCTAATTTTGAATATAATAGCAGCTATCATCATTAATGAATGACTATTTTGTCTACTTGCATATTAATTGACGTTGTCCTTAATCGTCAACCCCCAAGAATTTAATTACTTTATGCTAAGATCCATGTACATTCTTTCTTGGTATTCCCGTTTCTTTTCTCAAGACTTTGGGCCATTTGATTTCAGTTATTAGGCACGAATGTGGTCGTTCATATTCCGTCTTTTCACCTTCATGCCTCTATAAATGCGCATGTATTTCGTACTTATCATTTTCATTTCCATTCTTTTCTCCAAAAACTAATTTGCTGCCATAGTTTGACATCCCAACAATTGATTCAAAATTTTCGTCTTCCATAGAAATTGATCATTTGATCCGCCCATTTTGCTATCTGTCTCGATGTCACCTTTGGTATGGGAGATATAGGAAATATTCTTTGGCCAGCAAAGGTTTTCCCATCGTCTCCAAGTTCTTTATAAGGAGTTCAATTATGGAAGGCGATTTTTGAGGATGCCTTTCAAGCCACTTTGCTTGCTAAGAGTGCTTCTCAGTCTCCTTGCCCGTTATTGCAGCAATACGATTAGGCAGGTGATTTGAGGGTGTTTTTCTTCCTTTTTGCTTGTTGAGAGTGCTTCTCGGCCTCTCTGCTTGCCCTTGCAGCAGTGCGATCAGGACGACAATCAAGGCTGGTTCACCCTTTTACTTGGCGATCGATCGAAAAATTAGTTTGCTCTCAATTGTAGCTCATAGAGCATTTAGTATTTTGTATCTCACAATTTATAATGAATATTTGACAACAAAGAAATTTATTTGAACGTATTTCGTTCTTGCCTTATTTATCTACGATCATTCAATGCAATTATATTGATTACGCTTTTATTTGTTTACTTTCCCATAAGGAAGGAACATACTTTTTTAAATATTTGCCATTAATGAACCTCATGTGTTTGGTGCCATCTAAATCTTCTAAATGATAGGCTCCATTAGGCAACACACTATTTACTTTATATGACCCTTCCCAATTGAGTGACCACTTGCCATACTTTGGATCCTTGCTATCCAAAGGGAGTATTGTTTTTCAAACCAATTCGTCCAGGCTAAATGACTTGGCTATAACTTTTTTTATTATAAAACTTAGCCATCTTTTGTTTTTGAACTTGCAATCTATCTAGGACGTCAAACTTTAATTCGTCCAACTCTAATAAGTTTTGAACTAATGATTCGGTATACTCACCATCACTTAACTTATGTTGCAAACACACTTTGACTGATTGCACATTGATTTCCATAGGCAAAATGGCCTCCTGTCCATAAGTAAGTTGGAAAGGAGAAACTTTGGTACTTGACCGAGGCGACGTCCTATAAGCCCATAAAGCCTTGTTTAGACATTCGTGTCAATTTCTGGCATTTTCATCTATCATTTTTCTTATGATATTTTTTAGAATCTTATTAGAAGATTCTGCCTGTTCGTTGGATTGAACGTAATATGGTGTGGAGTTCGCTAACTTAACTCCAAACTCGCTCAAGAATTTCTTCACTTGATCTCCATTCAAAGAAGTTCCGTAATCTACCATCAAAGTTTGTGGAATCCCAAATCTATAAATAATATGATCACGGATAAATTCTATGACACTCTTTTGGGTGATCTCCTTTAAAGGTATCGCTTCTACCCATTTAGTGAAAAAATCAGTTGCAACTATAACAAAGGTATGTTGCTTGGACGATGGGGGATAAATCTTCCCTATCAGGTCTATCACCCAACCCTTGAACGGCCAGGGTTGAATAATTGGTGTCATCTCTCTCGCTGGCGCCCTTTGTATTGGACCATGCTTTTGGCATGCTAGAAACTCTTCGCATATTGAACACATGATTCTCCCATCTTGGGCCAAAAATATCCATTCCTAATAATTAACCATCTCATCTTTTGGCCAGCTTGATGAGCTCCACATATCCCTTCATGCACTTCAGCCATGATTGTTTTGGCTTCTTGCAAACTTACACATTTTAGTAATATACCATCAGAGCAATTCTTAAACAACTCTTCATCTATCAATATATAGTTTAGTAAACACAACTTCATTTTTCTACTACCTCCTTCATTAGGTTCTTTAAGGAACCTTTTAATTTCTGCCCTCCAGTCTATTGCATCTCCATCTTGTATGCAATGAGTTTCAATCCTTCTCACCCTTCTTTGGACTACGGGCAATATTACTCCATATTCACAAGTAGATTTCCAATTTAAAGCCTTTGAATACCCTGAGGCCATCTCGGCCAACTCATTTGCTTTGTCATTATACATCCTATTAACACATTGAAGTTCTACTTGGTCGAATTCTTCCAATAATTCTTGGGCGATTTCATATTGACTTATAATGGAATCACTTTGGCAATTAAAATCACCGATCAATTGGTGAATTACCAATTGAGAATTGCCTCTAACAATCACATTCTTTATCTCCATATCTATCATTAATTCTAAGCTCACGATTAAAGTTTCATATTCGGCTTGATTGTTGGTGCACATCCTATCCAAAGTGAATGCGAACTTGTAACAAATTCCTAAAAGATTTATCAATGCTACTCCTACTCCTGTACCTTTAGAGGTTTTTGACCCATCAAAACATAAAACCCATGGTTTTAATTCGAATGAATCGATTTCTAATTCAATTTTTTCAGGCATGTCAAGGCATGGATGATCTGCCAGAAAGTTAGTTAAAGCCTGATTTTTTATTGCCTTTTGGGGTATGTATTGTATTTCGAATTCTGATGACGCTAAAGTCCAAAGGCCTACCCTTAGGTGTAAAATAGGGTGAGAGAACATATACTTAACCAAATTTACTCTAAAAATCAAATAAATGGTTACGGGCCGTAAATAAGCCCTTAATTTCATACATGTGAAATACAATGCAAGACATAATTTTTCAATGATAGAGTAATTACATTCACATTTTGTTAATCGTCTACTCAAGTAGTAAATCGCTCTTTCTTCACCAAATTGGTCTTCTTGCGCGACAATTCCAGCTATTGATTCTTATTCAGCCGATATATACACTTTCATTGGTCATCCTTGGATTGATGACACCAACACTGGTGGATTTGATAAATATGTCTTTAGACTTTCAAAAGTCTTTTGATGCTCTTCTTTCCAAACGAATTCGTCCTGATTTTTCAACTTTAAAAGCGACGAAAAAGCTTTAGTTCACCCTGCACAGTTGGAAATAAAGCATCTTAGAAAGTTTACTTGCCTTAGAAACATTTGCAATTTTTTTTTTATTATTAGGTGGTTTGGCCTTTAAAATGGCCTTCACTTTATTTTTATCAAATTCAGTCCCCCCAAGAAATCAAGGAAGTTTCTAGCATTAACACCAAATACACATTTCAAGGGATTCAATTTTAGTTTATATTGCTTCATTCGCTCAAATGAACATCTCAATTGTTCAAAATGGTCCTCTTCTTTAATGGATTTGACCACTATATTATCTATATACACCTCAACAAACTTGCCTATCATATCATGAAAAATCAAGTTCATTGCCCTTTGATAAGTCGTTCCTGCATTTTTCAGGCCGAAAGGCATAACTACCCATTCAAAACATCCTAGAGATTCAGGGCATTTAAAGGCAATTTTGTGTATATCTTCCTCAGCTATATAAATTTGATTGTATCCTGAATGCCCATCCATGAAGGAATACATTACGTGTCCGGTAATCGAGTATACTAAAGAATCTACCGTAGGCATTGGATATTCATCTTTGGGTGTCACTGTGTTTAGGTTTCTAAAGTCTATGCACACCCTTAATTTACCATTCTTTTTTAACACTGGCACGATATTGGACAACCGCTCGACATATCTGGCTGTTCTAATAAAGTCTGCTTTTAATAATTGCTCTATTTCTTTCTTAATCTCAGGAAGTACATTAGGAGCAAAGCGCCTAGGAGATTGTTTATAAGGTTTAAAATTTGGCTTGGTTGGTAATCTATGTTCCATCAAATCTCTATCTAAACCAGGCATATGTTTATATTCCCAAGCAAAACAATCTTTATATTATTTTAATAAAGCGATTAATTTATCACTAACCTCTTGATCGAGCATCTGGCTGACGAATGTTGGGCGATCTTCCCCTTCATTGCCAATATTCACTTTAATCAGAGGGTCTTGTGTTTGAGCGTATCCAGGCTTGGTGATCCTCATTACTTCATCGTCCATTTCCCTTATAGGCACTTCTTCTTCTAAACAATCCACCTTATTGACTTCTTGAACAATACTTTGTTCCAACTCGAACACTGCCAATTTGTCTCCCAATGCTTTCAAGGCTTCTTCTTCTTTTGTCTTGTCTTTACATTCTTTATTGAAAGCCATTAATTTGGCTTTGAAGGTCTGAACATCGGCTATTTACCTTTGTTGCTTACAACTCATTTAAAACTCCTTGATTACTTTTTTGTCAATTATTGGCTCTTCTAGGGCCACTATGTTTGGTCTCATTTGACTGAACGTTTCAGTGAGTGCATCTACTGAAAATGGATCTTCGCTCTGTGCAACAATTTAAGTTTCTTCTCTATCTTGGACTACTTTGGCAAGTCCGTAATTTCCTTCGTACATGAACCTTTCCACTGAGTTTGCTTCTGTGACAAAAGGTTTATGATCTGCCTGCACCACTTCTGCTTCACCCTTGTCATTTCAGAAAACTAGGCATTGATGGAGCGATGAAGGTATGCAGCGACTTCCGTGTATCCAATCCCTTCCTAATAACACATTGTAACTAGTAGGACCATCTATTACGAAGAAGACTGTGGTCCTAGTAGTTGTCCCTACAGTTATGTCCAATGGCATAACCTCTTTAACTGAAGTTACTCCTCCATTGAAACTTGTAAGAATGACTTCTGTTGGAATCATATCACTTTCTGTCTTTGCAAATTTCCTCATCATCCTAGATGGAATGGTGTTTATAGCTGCTCCATTATCGATAACTACTTTCGCCACAGGTATACCGTTAACTAAACCCTTAACGTACAATGGTCTCAAGTGTTTAGTTAACTTCATGGCTGGTCTCTTAAAAATAACCTTTTTGGCAGCATCTATTTCCACTTCCTGCTTGTTCTCTATTGAATTATCCTTTTGTGATAAGTCAACATGCAGTATGTCGCACTGAGCTTCCGCTTCCTGAATTCCCTTTTTATTATTTTCTAATGCTTTTTCTTCGGTTACCCAACGTGTGGGAGGAGGCAATATTCTTGGAGGTGACTCATACTTTTCAGAGCGAGGTACTCTTCTTTTTCTCTTGGGTGTCTCATACAACACATAATAATCCAAAAAACGTCCAGATGGTTCTCCCAACAAATCCACTTCAAGAACGCCTTCTCTATGTAGTTGCTTCAATAGGGTATTGCGCGATACTCATCTCTTTTTTCTTTCTACTTCCAGATTAATTTCCTCTTCGATGTCCGTCATACCATCATCATCTTCATAATTGTAGGCTCATCTAGAAGTTTGGCCTTCTTCACATTCCAGCACACATGCTTCTTCTTTGTTATCCTCCCTTTCTTCTTCTTCTTTCTCTTTGTTCTTGAACTCATTGGCTAGTAAATAGTTATTAGCCATGATAGGAGGTAACGTACCGAACTGAATAGTAAGGGGTTGATCTGGATCTTCTTTACCCTTCTGTCTCGCTCAAACTTCGATCTCCTAGAAGAACTCTCTGGTAATTCTTCCATCGATTCACCTGTACCAGTCTCTTCACTGTCTTCGAAAACATTTTGATTGGCTACCTCGAGTAGTTTAGGCACCTTAGAACGTGGCACTCCCTGTTGTTGCCTCATTATTCATCCATAATTCCGTTGAAAACGCCTTTGTTGGGTTCTAGTCATCTCGTTAAAGGGTATCACCCTTCCTGCATTATACTGGAATGAATGTCATGCATTTGGTTGGCAAGGTTGCGGCCTGAATGTTCTCCCATTATTTATTGACTTGAACTGCCTCTCAAAAGGCGGTCCCTCATAGAATGATGTGGGAAAAAATGAGGGCGATGGTAATGCTGCCATATACCTAGTTTCTCTGTATTTGCACTCACCTCTCCTTTACATCTTGCACACAGGACGTCTTCATCCTTTTTAGGCCTCTTCCCTTTGATACGTTCAAAGACACTGGGGTGTGGCCCAGTGTCCTCCTCTCTGTCTTCTATAACCAACTTCAATTTTGGCAGCTTGTTTTTGAAATCAGTCATCACCATGTTCACTCTAAGTGGCTGTAGAAAAGGGTTTTCATCCACTGCCATCTTCTTTTTATTCTCGAACGTAATTCGTCCCGATTCAATGGCGTCCTGTAACACATGGCGAAAAACCAAACAATTGTTAGTCAAATGTGACCATGCATTATGCCATTTACAATATTTTTTACCCTTGATTTGTTCAGGACTTGACAACTTATATTTATCGCTCAACTTTATCTGTCTATCCTTATATAGTTTATCAAATATAAGGTCAGCTTTGGTTACATCGAACAAGAACGTTCTAACTTTTTTGTTTTCATCCTTTATAGGCTCATCCTTGCCTGACGATCTAGGTTTAACCATTATAGGACAAGTATACGCGTCTCCTTTGATTAATTCGGCCAACACATTTCGATTTGATCGTAATACTCGTCATTAATGGTATGAACATCAAAATTTGGGTCTCTATAATAAATTCCCTTGCTAGAATTTTTTATTTGCTCTTCTTCTCTTATTAATCGTTCATACCTAATCACGTTTGCGCTCAATTGAAAAATATCAGGAAATTTCCTATCTTGGAATTTCTTTTTCAAATCAAAACTTAGACAACTTTGAGTGATTTTGACAAACTCCTTTTCGGGCAAATGTGCAAAACATTTACTTCTTGCTGTCTTGAATCTTTGAAGGAAACCTTCTGCCCATTCGTTTGACATTTGATGTAGATTCGCCAAATCGATCAAAGTAACTTCATACTCAATCTTATAAAACTGAGCATGGAACAATTGCTCCAATTGTTGCTATGTTTAAACAGAGTTCGTTGACAAATGGATGAACCAGGAGAAAGCTAATCCTGTTAATGAACTAGGGAACAACCTCATCTTATGGTAGTTGGTCACTTCACCACTTTGCAGTATGAATCACCCTATGTGTTCTAGGGTAGACATCTCTCCTAAATCGGTAAATAATGAGAATTCTGGCACTTTATACCCTCCAGGCCATGTATATGCTTGGTCTACTCAATCAGGATATGGCTTTGTGTAAGTCGGCCTAATGACAGGATGTACCGCAAAATCCATTTGATCATGTACTATTTCCATAATTTGATTCCTCAACATGACGTTGGGGTCATATGGAATTCCTACAGGTTGGTTAATCGATTGATTTGCCTGAGGCCTGATGTTTGGTCCTTGGTTGGCAACAAAGTTGCCATGATTTGGGTCATTGTTACCATTAGCCTGAATATTTATTCCATCATTAACACGTGGGGTATTCTGTCCATTATTTAGGACATTGTCTCTTACATTTAGGTTACCCCCCAAGTTAGATGTACCATTACCACTATTCTGATTTGGCATTATACCATCCCCTGGTTTGAAGTAGACGGACCAAAAGGTGGTTCTATCCCTTGATTTGGACTTAGGGCTGGAGAATTATGTCTTACAATTGTCCTAGCTTGAAAGTGACTTGCAATAGGCACAACTGGCTGACAAATTTGGCCTACTAACTTATTCATTATTTCATTTAATGTATTCAGTTGTTTGGCCATGATGTCATAATGTGCGTTCTCATTCTGGGTAAATCTTTCCATATTATGAATATTTCGTAGATTTACCTGTTCAACGACATCTTGTGTGAGTTCTCCAAGCAATGCATGCATGGTTTGAGGACTCAATTTTGTCATTAGTTCGTAACGACTGTGACTGCTCTGACTCTGTCCCTCTGTTCGTGCAGAGCTTCGCTGCTCCTCATATCTCTCGATCACAGACTGGACTCCTCCCTGACTTGCTGCTTCCTTATCAAATTTGTGAGGCATATTGTTTCACTTTTTGTATCCTCAACACCAAACACCAAGGTCCCACTGGGCGTGCCAAATTGTTTCGCGCGAGTAGTCGCTAACAATTAAAAAAGGGATCAGACAATTGTGTAAGGAACAGACCTCTTGAGACAAAGTCTCAAAAATGAGTATTTTATTGGCGATAATTTACAATTGGAAATAAACTGAATGCCTCCAAAGGGCGCAAGCACACGAGTACTAAAAGAAGTGTTTATATTTAAGCTAAGAAATTAAAATTACATATTCTCTGTTTGAGGGTGTTTGATTCTCCTTCCTTTCTTCTATGTCTTCTATTCCTTTTTATATTCCCTTGATGACTTCCTCGTGACAAACCGCTTGGAAACTGCTTGATTGTTTTATAACTATCCACTTTCTTTATGGTAGCTAACTTGTCGTGGAACTGCCGTCTGTAACTGCTGCCATTACTTTTTATTGTTCAACCGCCTTCAACTGGGCTCCTTGAATCGTGGAATGTGATAAGATTACTCAATAACTGCTTCAATAATTGTTATTCTGGACAACCATAATACTTTATGTTTACTAAGATCTTGGGTGATTCGAAGGTTTGAACGAGAACGGGGTCATCGCTCTGGGCGACCGTAAGGCACTCCATTCGCTCAGATTCTGGGCATCTTGCAAGCTTGGACGATGATGTTACTGTATTCGTGGGCTTCCACTGCATTTATCAATAATCATGTTTGGACCTTTATCCTGGATTCCCCAATTGGACTTCACTCTTTGGGCTATTTGATTTGGGCTGCACTTTTAGTGTGTCGACACAATCAAATTTTTCCCTAAATTTTCATACGACCTTCATTGAACAATCCATCACTTCTAGTTTCTTAGCATCAATCACAAATTTGAACAACTTGTATAGTTTGAAATTGATTGTACAAGGACTTGGTCCAAATCTTTATAGAAGTTCAGAATTAATTGGGAACTAATGGCCATTTCCTCAATAATTTAATGTTCAACTTTGTCCTCCGCGAACGAATTTTTTTACCTCATAATTCAATCATACTACATGTACATGCTTTTTAATATCATGGTTGACATTGTGCCACATGATTGAATGATTTTTTTTTTTTAAATACACTTTCCCCACCTAACATTTTTTGAATTCCAATAGAATGTATACATAGACGTCAACTATGGAATGTACACTTAACATTAATCCTCAAAATTTTAGTGTTGTGAAATTTGTGATGCCATTCGATTTCTGATTCACACGAGAGAAAGATTTCGACTCTATGTTGTGATTCCAAGCCTTTTCACTCTCACTATTACAAGTCTCATTTCCCCACTCTCCTTCATCTCCAGGTCCTTTATTTCGAACACACACACGAGCATGCTTTGATGCTTAGAATGGAAAAGGTTACTAGCTTACTGTTCCTGCTCACAAATATTTTATAATCTCAAAATTTTTTATTTTTAATATTACTTCAGAGATTAATTATGTAAATGTACGAGGGGAAGTCTTGAATTTTGTAATGCTCCTTATCTCAGTTATTGTAAATTCTCTTATATCACGACTTCACAAAATTTTTATAGTTCATAATTATCCAGAACAATTAAGCCCATGTCTGGGAATAAATAAATTTGAATTAATAGGAAAAATCCGACTGTTGGTCAAATATTTATTCCAACAAAAACCAGACTCCTTTTCAGACAATTACAGGGTCCATAAGTCATTGTTTGATCAATTACCTATTCTGCCCTTGTTTTCGTTCATTTTTAGATACAATAAGGGGTGACTGGGACTTTTTGGGATTGTTAAAGTCGTCCACTATAATGAAGTTGGCAATGAAACAGATTTAATTCAATGAAAAACCTATTAGCCAGGCCAAAAAAATATGGCGTCCACCTATTAGAGGGGTGCCTGTTGAGCTTGGCCCTCCAGCAGATCTCTTAATTTAAACATCTTGGGGCCCGTGACTTGACATCAAAATCAATTTTTCTCCGCCACAATCGTTCCCAAACAGGCGCTAAAGTTTTAAATTTGTTACGCTAGGTCTCAGATTCTTGCACTTAGTTCTATTGGGAGCTTGTTGGGAAAGCTATCAACCCAAATTTCAGGGATGGTTGTGAAAAAAATCTATAGGAAAACCATGTTCTTCCCTTGCAATTGTATCTCTTTGTACTCGTGTATTTCAGGTATCCTGCTTTGGCTAATTCATGGTGTTATTATTCCGTGTTTAGTATTTGTTTGGGAGAGACTTTTTCAAGTGAAAAATGATTCTTTTGGAGAATATGTTATTAAAAAGTAGGAAAATTTTTTGGGTCCCGTATAGTGTGATGTTGAAAATGATTTTGCGGAAAAAGATTTTAGAAAACTCTTTACCAAACAAACCCTTGATGTTTTAATCGCGCAGTTGTTTATAATTTTCGTTTCATATGCTTAAGTTTGCTACTTGTGCTGGGTTATTTCCTCTTATGGGGAGAAAAATCCATGTTTGGGAACTTATATTATTTCCCAAAGCTCACGAGGTTTAACCCTAATGATAAATATAAATATAAGAAGACTAGAGAAAATAGGAGTCCAACCCATATTTGAAAAGAGAAGAAAAATAGATTTTTCCCCGCTCCGATATTTCATCAAAGCTCCAATGTCGAGTCGTCCGTAGTCTGATCGAGCTAAAAATTGGAAGAGAGGTTAACAAGACATAGAGCTACAAATTTGAACGGTGAAGATCGAATTTTGAGTTTGGGAACATTGGTTAATGTGCATGAACAATATCCATTTTTGGGTATATTTTCCTATTTTCATATTATTTTGCCAAGATTATTGTTATCTTGAAGAAATATATGCTATATCCTTTAGTTGTAACTAGAGAAGATTTGGTGTACCCATTATTTGATTGATAGTGGAGGTGCTGATTGGATTGGGTCTCGTGGTTTTTATTCCTCACATTGGGCAAGTTTTTCCACGTAAAACAATTGCTTGTGTTCATGTGGTTTGGTGTGATTGATTTTCTTTAGAATATTTTTAGAATATACAATTCTCAAAAAGGATTTTTACTTATTTGCTTCTGGGAAAAGAATTATTTTGCTGTTTGTCTATTTTTTTACATCTCTAACTCTTAAATAGTTCAGGAATGCCTCTAAAATCTTTTAAAGTGCATACAAAACCATCATTGAACTTTAAGGTAATATCACCAATCTCAACGACAATATAATCAGAATTATCACATAGCACAATATGTCCATTATTTGATTCATGCAAGTTTTCAACCAATCTTTTGTGATATTACATAAAAAGATGCACCAGAATCAAGTATCCACTCATGTAAACGAGAATTAACAGTTAGATTCAATCCAAAAATATAAGCAACATGGCTTGTTCTTATACACTTTACCATCATCAATATTGGAAGTTGAATACAACACATTTACTTCATCTCTCTGTACCTTTCAACTTACACTTCTCTTTATAGTAGTTTTTTTTATAAAATGCTCTGTATTCCCACAACCATAGAATTTTCTAATGTTAGTCCTAGATTTTGATCTATACCTACCATTACCTTTCTTTTTACTTCCATTACTACGTGACTTGCTACCACCAGGAACCCTTCATGACTTGTTTGCCTAAACTGAGGTCTACCCATCACCATGTGAATCTCATCGCATTCTTTATCATGTTTTTCAGCTTTAATTTTCATCTCTTTACTTTTAAGAGAGTAGATGACAAATTTAGACATCAAAGTGTCTCTACCATACTTGATTGCATTTTTAACTTCTTTATAAGTGTCAGGTATGGAATTAAGCAGAATTATAGCTTTATAGATTTCAACACCATCTCTTCACGGTTAACAATAACTTGGATAAGTTTATTAAACACATCAAAATAGTCATCAAGATCCTTTGAAGGATCAATTTTAAAACTTAAGAAACGCTCAAGTGAAGTTTGTTTGAAGTAGATTTGAGCAAATACAAGTCCTCTAATTTTTTTCCAAAGTTTTTTATTAGTTTTCAATTTACCCACTTTTCTCTAGACAACATCATACAAGTATAAAATGATTGAAATATAAGCAAACTTATTGACTTCTTCTTTTTATTCTTTTGAAAAATCAGCAGAAAAAATGCCTTCAATGACTTTTGAAACCTTTTATTGGACTAAAATACCTCTCATCTTTTACTGCCATTTAAAAAAATTACCTTTTCTGTTAAAAAATTTCAAATTTAAATTGTCAGTTGTCATTTTTCCAAATCAATTCAAAAAAGTACAGAATCACAATCAAGTCGCACTAAAGTAGTCATAGGGTCATAGGCAATATACACTATTCTATATTCCCAATGTTTCATAAGATTTGTGATCTTAGATCAAGAAAATGTTTGAACGGGTAAGATTTAAATATCCTAACAGGATTAACGAGGCAACAACAAAGTATGTCAACTGATAAGTGTGTTTTTACACACTTATTTAGCTCACAAACATGATTTAAACATGGACAAAGTAGTTGAATTGTGACTTAATCTTGTTAAATTCATGCAATGTAGGTGTTTCTATGGAACAGATGGAATTCAAAAGAAAAGAGCCGAAAAAGGACCAAAACGGAACAAAGCGATAGTTCGGGGACCAAAGGTGCAAATATTGGAAAGTTGAGCTAAAGTGCAGAATTAGAATGAAAATATACCAAGTATGAGATTGAGGACGATACAAGACGATTGGAGGAAGAAAGAAGTAACATTGGACTGAATTGAAGAAAAGTGAAAGATGAAGGACTAAATTGCAATTAATCAAAAGATGAGCTGAGCAAATGATCAAGAAATTGATTGACCCAAACATCAATTAGAAGTCAATATTTGATAATGGAATAAAGGAAAGAAAGAAAAGAGAAAACGGAGTTTAGGGACCAAAATGACAAGGTTGTAACTTTACAACCTTGCGGCCGCATGTAACTATACCATGCGGCCGCACATGGTGTAGCAGGGTTTTAATTGAGCAAAAAAATTGAACCATGCGGTCGCATGGTTTAACAACATGCGGCCGCATGGCCTTTATTTCAAAAAAAAATCTAAACTTCCGTTTTTAATTGAAACTCTTTCGGGGGCTCCGTGAGGACGTGATATAAAAGCCAAAATTAATCAGAAATAGGGTTGAACGTCCAGGGAGAAGAAGAATACAACTTTTGGAGGCAAGGAATACGAACTTGAAGCTGATTTCACAATGATTCAAGTGGATTTTCAAGGTTTTATTCAAGATTTCAGATTTCAAGAACTTTCATACGAGTGTTATACCCCTATGCTTTATGCAATTCTTAAATTGTTCACAAAACTACATGCATTCTTGTATGTTTGCATCATCCATAGAGATATAGGCTGGTGGTGTACAAGAATATGTCTAATATATATCGAGAGAGTATATTGGATAAAATTAGGAACATTGAATTGGCAAATTTTCATCGAATCATTAATTTTGAGAAATTAGGGTTTTTATAACTTCAATTGGGGATTCATGATCCTAGTGACTTGAGTTTGATTCATTTTAATAAATTAGCTTTTAAACTTGCTTAATTTCATTTACTTGAGTGTTTAAGTCGTTTAATTAGAGAAATTTCGAAATTAGGGTTTTCAATTGAAATTAGGGTTTTTAGTTGAAATTAGGGTTTTTAATTGAAATTAGGGCTTTTTGCATTTAGATCATATTTTCACTCAATTAGATTCAGTTAAGGTTAGATTATATAGAATTGAACTACTCAATCTCTGAGGGACGATATTCGGACTTTTAAAAATCCACATTATTACTTGTTACGAACCGTACACTTGTGGTAATTTTAAATCAAAAGAATTATTTCGCAAATAAGTTTTTAGCGCCATTGCCGGGGATTGAGTATTCGTTTAATTTTATTCAATTTAGCACTAATTCGAACTTTTTATTTTTATTTTATTTTAGTTCATTTTATTTTATTGTTAGTTAGTTAGTTTTATTACATAATTGCATATTTTAGTAACTTTAATCCTTAAATTGAATTCTATTGCAGAAGTGCATGTCAAGATCTGCTGAAGGAGATCTACTCCCAGCCAACCCAGAGATCGAACGAAGCTTTAGAAGAAGGCACAGAGAAAACAGAGCAGCAAGAAATCAGATGGAGAACGTACAATACAATCCTGTTGTACAAGCCAATGAAAGAGGGGAAGAAGACGAAGGAAACATGCTCGTTGGAGAGTTCATGACCCCTCAAATCATTCAAAGTCAGTCCAGCATTGTGTATCCACCATTCGGGCAGCTAAATTTCCAGTTGAAGACAAATGTGATACAACTGTTCCAGAACGGACATCAGTTTTATGGAAGAGTTGAAGAGAACCCGCACACGCATGTCTCGCGCTTCTTAGAGATGTGCCAGCACTTCAACTATCAAGGAATCTCTGACGACGCCATAAGATTAAGACTGTTTCCACATACTTTGCCGGACAAGGTGATTGAATGGCTTGATTCTCAGCCGATAGCCAGCATTACTACCTGGAATGACCTAGCTCAGAAGTTCTGTACTAAGTTCTTCCCATCGGCCAAGATTGCAAAGCTAAAGCACGACATATCTATCTTCAGGCAAGGTGAATCTGAAAATTTTGATGAGGCTTGGAACAGATTCAAAAATCTACTAAGGAAGTGTCCGCACCACGGGATTAGCAAGGGACTTCAGGTCCAATATTTCTATGCAGGACTACTTCCAGCTTTCAAGAGCATGGTCGACTCTTCAGCTAATGGGTCATTGTCCACAAAAACAATTGATGAAGCATTGAAGTTATACGAGATAATGGTTACAACCTCAACAATGTGGACCATGGAACGAGCAATACGAAAGAAGACACCAGGAGTTTATGAAGTGGATGTATATTCAGCGTTATCCGCTAAGATTGATTCCTTATTTCACAAGGTGGAAAACATTACCCAGTCAGCTAATGCAGCACAGACAAAGAAGTCAAATTATGAGGAATGTAGAACTGAGCATGTGACAGCAGAATGCCCAATTTTGACACAAGGAAAAGAGCAAGCAGATTTTGCTCAATGGGGACAACGCCAGCAGAATAATGTGTATGGAGAGACCTTCAACCCAAGCTGGAAAAAGCACCCCAACTTTTCTTGGAGCAACCAAAATCAGAACAGGCCACAAGGGCAATACCAACAGCAAGAGAAGAAGCCTCAATTGGAAGAAATGTTCGGCAAATTCATGGAATAGACCAACCAATATATGAAGGCGAACAACCAATTCATGAAAAAGACAGAAGCCACTCTTCAAGATCAGAATGTAGCCATTAAGAATTTAGAAACTCAGATGGGACAGATGGCAGTTGCATTAACAGGTAGAGCACCAGGCAGCCTGCCAAGTAACACAGAAGTCAATCCAAAAGAGCATGCAAAGGCTATAACAACGAGAAGTGGAGTGGAATTGCCTGAGAGACAAGTGAATAATCCCGTGGCAAACAGAGAAGAGGTGTCTCCTGAAGTAGAAGAGATTTTGGAGCAAGAAGAACAGGTAGAAGAGCCAACACCGAGAGCAAATAAAGGAAACTCAAGGGATAAAGAAACTATAGCTGTGAACTCCTATGAGCCACCCATACCGTTCTCACAGAGGCTGAAGAAGCAAAAGATGGAACAGCAATACAAGAAGTTTCTCAAGGTCTTCAAGAAGCTCCATATTAACATCCCATTCGCTGAAGCACTGGTTCAGATGCCTAGCTATGCAAAATTCCTGAAAGACATCCTATCAAACAAAAGGAAGCTAGGAGATCACGAGACAGTTATGCTAACAGAAAAGTGCAGTGCCAGGATTCAGAGAAAGTTCCCGCCAAAATTGAAAGATCTAGGGAGTTTCATTATCCCTTGTACCATTGGTGAATTTTATTTTGATAAAGCTTTATGTGATCTTGGTGCAAGTATTAACTTAATGCCATTGTCTGTTTTCAGGAAATAAGGATTGGGAGAAGCTAAAGCTACCACGGTGACCTTACAGCTGGCTGACAGATCATTAACACATCCACGAGGAATAATTGAAGACGTGTTGGTTAAAGTGGAGAAGTTCATATTCCCAGCAGACTTTCTGATTCTGGATATGGAAGAAGATAAAGATGTTCCTTTAATACTGGGCAGACCATTCTTAGCCACAGGCAGAGCTTTGATCGACGTTCAGAATGGGCAGTTGATGCTGAGATTGGGAGAAGAACATGTTTCATTCAATGTCTTCAAGGCCATGAATGGGCAGTTGATACTGAGATTGGAAATTAGAGACCTGCATTGCATATTCTAAATCCACGAATTCTGATTTTGAAGACATAGAAATGTGTGCAAGATTTTTGGAGTCCAACCCACCTTACACGCGGAAACGATACTTTGAGGAGCTTAGGACAGGGTCAGAGAAATCACAGCCATCTATTCTGAAGCCACCAAAGTTGGAACTTAAGCAGCTGCCCCAACACTTAAGCTATGCATATTTGGGGGAGTCCAATACACTTCCAGTGATAATTTCAAACATGGTTAGTGAAGTGGAGGAGGAAAAACTGCTTAGGGTGCTTCGAGATAACAAGCAAGCAATTGGGTGGATCATAGCTGATATCAAAGGGATCAGCCCTTCCTTATGTATGCATAAAATTCTCATGGAGGAGAATTTTCGACCAACAGTTGAAAGTCAAAGAAGGCTAAACCCAAACATGAAGGAGGTAGTAAGAGCTGAGGTGATTAAACTTCTGGATGCTGGAATAATCTACCCGATATCAAATAGTAAATGGACTAGTCCAGTGCAAGTTGTACCCAAGAAAGGAGGAATTACAGTGGTTCAGAATGAAAAGAACGAGTTGATTCCGACAAGGACAGTAACAGGGTGGAGAGTTTGCATTGATTACCGCAAACTAAATATCGCTACAAGGAAAGATCATTTCCCTATTCCGTTTATAGATCAGATGTTGGAGAGATTGACAGGCCATTACTGCTTTTTGGATGGGTATTTGGGTTATAATCAGATACCACTGGCACCGGATGATCAAGAGAAGACCACCTTCACATGCCCCTATGGTACCTTTGCATACGCAAGAATGCCATTTGGACTTTGCAACGCTCCTGCCACATTTCAGCGATGCATGATGGCAATTTTCTCAGATATGGTAGAGAAATTCATTGAAATCTTTATGGATGACTTCTCTGTCTTTGGGACCTCATTTGATGAGTGTTTGGATCACTTAAATTTGGTTTTGCAAAGATGCAGAGAAACGAACTTAGTATTGAATTGGGAGAAATGTCATTTCATGGTTCAAGAGGGAATAGTCTTGGGACATAGAGTATCGGCAAAGGGGATAGAGGTGGATAAGGCAAAAATTCAGGTTATTGAGAAATTACCACCACCTACATCAGTAAAAGGAGTTCGAAGTTTCCTTGGGCATGCAGGGTTTTACAGGAGGTTTATAAAGGACTTCTCCAAAATCACCAAGCCTCTATCCAACTTGCTAATGAAAGAGGTATCTTTTGAGTTTGATGAGGAATGTTTGATAGCGTTCAATACTTTGAAGGAAAAACTCACAACAGCGCCTGTGATTGTGTCACCTGATTGGGATTTGCCCTTTGAGCTAATGTGTGATGCGAGTGATCATGCAGTTGGTGTGTTATTGGGACAAAGAAAGAATAAAATCTTTCATGTGATATACTATGCAAGTAGAACTTTGAATGATGGCCAAATCAACTATGTGACGACCGATAAGGAATTGCTAGCTGTGGTTTATGCATTTGACAAGTTCAGATCGTATCTTGTTGGGTCTAAGGTTATCGTCTATACAGATCATGCTGTTCTGAAGTATCTTATGACAAAGAAGGATGCTAAGCCGAGATTGATCCGTTGGATATTGTTGTTGCAAGAGTTCGATATTGAGATCAAGGATAAGAAGGGCAGTGAAAATGTGGTAGCCGACCACCTATCAAGATTGGAACGGGATGAACCTGGGATGTCAGTTGACATCAATGAAATCTTTCCAGATGAGCAAATTTTTGGAGTAGAAATAGTCCTATGGTACGCTGATATCGTTAACTACCTTGCTAAGTCCATCCCGCCACCAGACTATTCTAGCCATCAAAGAAAGAAGTTCTTCGCAGAGCTGAAGTATTACTTTTGGGAGGATCCATTCTCTACAGAAGAGGTGCAGATCAGATAATCAGAAGATGTATTCCTGAAGATGAAGTACCTGAGATTCTAGAACATTGTCACTCTTCTGCATATGCTGGGCATTTTGGAGCTTCAAAGACTGCTGCAAAGATACTACAGTCGGGTTTCTATTGGCCTACTTTATTCAAAGACACGTTCGAGTATGTGAAGAGGTGCGATAAATGTCAACGAATTGGAAATATCTCAAGAAGAAATGAGATGCCACTAAATTACATTTTGGAGGTTGAAATATTTGATGTATGGGAAATAGACTTCATGGGACCTTTTCCCCCATTGTACTCAAATCAATATATCTTGGTGGCCGTTGACTATGTCTCTAAGTGGACGGAAGCTGTTGCATTGCCTACTAACGACGCGAAAATGGTGATAGAGTTCTTGAAGAAGTACATATTTACAAGATATGGTACACCGAGGGTAATAATAAGTGATGGAGGCAAACACTTCATAAATCGTCAATTAGAGCAGCTGTTGAACAAATATGGGGTGAAACATAAAGTAGCAACTCCATATCATCCACAAACCAATGGGCAAGTTGAAGTTTCGAACAGCCAGTTAAAGAGAATACTGGAAGTTACAGTGAACTCATCCCGAAAAGATTGGTCTAAGAAGCTTGACGATGCACTGTGGGCTTACAGAACAGCATTTCAGACACCAATAGGAATGTCTCCATACCGCCTGGTTTTTGGGAAAACGTGTCATTTACCATTGGAGTTGGAGCATCGAGCATATTGGGCTATGAAACAGTTAAATATGGATCTCAAGGCTGCTAGTGAAAAACGACTGCTGCAACTTAATGAATTGGATGAGATGAGAATGGAAGCTTACGAGAACTCAAAGTTGATCAAAAAGCGCACCAAAAGATGGCATGATTTAAACATTCAGAGGCGAGAGTTTGAAGTTGGGCAGAAAGTGTTATTGTACAATTCTAGACTCAAACTCTTCCCAGGAAAGCTAAGAACAAGGTGGTCGGGTCCCTATACCATAACTAAGGTGATGCAATATGGGGCTATTGAAGTGAGTCACGGGACCAAAGGCACTTTCATCGTTAATGGGCAAAGACTGAAACACTATTGGGGCTGTAATTTCCTATGCAAAAGTCTACTGTGCAACTCAACAACCCAACATGAAGAAGATGCAGGAAAGTCGAGCTATCGACTATAAACTAGTGCTGGGTGGGAGGCAGCCCACTGTATCCTTCAATTTATTTTATTGCATTTATTTTGGAATTTGTTTACATTTCGTATGTTTTATTAGGTCATCGATCATTCACTCATGATAGTCTAAACACTACACGTTTATAGTTGCATGAGTCGAGGTTAAAGATAATGTTTTGGGTGTTTGAGTGTGAAGTAAAGAGTTTCGGGGTTCAAAGTCATTCGTTTTATTTTTCGAGATAAAAAAAAAATTCGAATATGTAAAGTCGAGTCAATTTTAGGGTTAAAATTATAAGTTTAAAAAAAAACGTGGTTGGTCCATGCGGCCGCATGGACTCTTACCGAAACCAAAACGGGCAAATAACATTACACCATGCGGCCGCATGGTGTATAAGTGACGGGTTATTAACCCGTCACTTGCGCCCATTTTTTTCATTTTTCCCCCTCCCCAAAACACGAACATATATTTTCCCCACAATTCCAACTTCACACGATCAAAATCATTCACTAAACATCAAATCTTCACACTAGAACCGCATTTAACTTGTCATTGCAATTGATATTAAGCATATTTTGAAGCATTCTCTCCAAGTTCATCTCCAAGGTAAGAAATTTACTTTCTATGCGAAGTATGAAGCTTTTCTTTGATGTATTGCCATTTTCGAATTGGCTAAGCTTTACATTGTGATTGCATTGTGAATTGTGGACTAGCCCTAAGTGTAAATCAAAAGCAAAGTGAAGGAAATTTCAAATACACACAATATGTTCGATTAAATGTCAATGAGACATGTGATTCTAAATTTTGAACTTTTCATCTGTGTGATAATTTACATTGTTAATGTGAGGCATACTAGACGAAAAATCTCATGGAATTTCATTGGAAAACGTTAACCTCACATATATGTGCACATAACCACATAAATTGCTAAGCCATGTCAACTCACGTCACTAACTTCCTCCATGTATTTTCCTAACCAAACGACCTCCGATTGTAGTGAAATTTGAATATATGTTAGACCACAATGAGTACTTTCATATGCCCGGACCTTGTCCGAGGAAATTTTAATATTTCTCGATGATGCTCGGGGCTGAAGTTGGTCACTTGATCATGGGTCGAATTTTCAAAAAAATGCATGTTAGAGCCATTATTTTGAGTTTTTCTCATTAATGCAATATTGATGTTACATTGACTTTCATGCGTTGAATATTGCACATATTTTGAAGAAAGTTTGGGGGATTTGTGCTTGACATTGATATTCTTCATCGTTTCCTTATTTCACGAACTTGATATACTTCGTTCCTTATTTGTGCAGGATATCCCCGAAGAGAACATCAAAAGGTAAAGAAAAAGTTGGTTCCTCCTCTGGCACAACCCGCACCAGAGAGCTAGTAGGAGGTGTGCGAAGATTCCGTGATGCCGAAACATTAGCTCGATATGAGAACATAATAGGCCATTGGGGCATGATACCAGAGAGACAGGTCCGGTTAGATGATTTCCATGGTTTTGAGTTGCCAAATCTGATACAAATTTGTGGATGGGAGAAGATTGTAGAAAATCCACACCCGGTTTATGAAAGTTTAGTCCGTGAATTTTATGCAAACTTCAATAGTGAAATTGAGACTCCGGGTTCTGAACACTTACACCAGACACGGGTGCGAGGTAAGTGGATAATATTCTCCCCAGCTGTCATTCATGACTTCTACAATCTTAATTTGGACAATGTGGTCCCGATTCCCGCTCAATTCAACTGGAATAAAGTGGTGGAGGTTCTCTTGGGAAGAGAGAATGCTTGGCCCCTACCCACTACAGAGTGGCATCAAATCGAGCTTACTCCCTCCATAGCCATCCTTTGGGTCTTCATGTGCCATAACATCGAACCCACATCGCATCAGACAACTTTCACGGATCAAACTGCTGGGTTCATATATCATTTAGTTCGGGGATGCAAAGTTGATTTGGCTACTCTTATTTTTGACCAGATACAAAATTTGGGAACCTGGGGAGATAGGCGGTCTTCGATGATTTTCCCTAGTCTGATTAGCGGGATATGTCTTGCTGCCGGTGTTACAGTTGAGGCAGGGGAGATGCCTGAGAAATCAAGCCCATTGATAAAGCTCACCACATTTGAAGCTCAGGAACGAGCTAGGGTAAGGAAGAGAGAACAAGACAGACTTGAGCAGCAAAGACAAAATGCGCAGGAAGAAGGACAAGCTACTGAAGATTTACACTTACCACAAGCCCCGCCACAACCAGTTGAGATGGATTCGCAACAACTTCGACAGATATTTCCCACAGCCACTGGAACTAGCAGAGACATATAAAACCTCCAGCAGAGGTTCGAGACAATGACCACCACTGTTGAAAAAGTGCAAAGAGACCTCTACTCCTCCTGAGATTACACAAAAGGTGCTTTAAATGAAGCCACAGCTACGAGAAGGGAAGTAGAGACTATGAATGGTAGGTTTAACATGTACGCTGGGAGAATGGATGGCATACAGTGGCGTGTGAACGAGACTTGGGATCGCTTGGGAAATATGGAAAGTAGTCTTCAAGCCATTCAGGCCGAGCAAGCACAACAGTCCGAGTTGCTGAGACAAGTCCTATCTCGCCTTCCACCTCCTCCTGAAGATGATGCTGCGGGTCCCAACTTCACACCATAGCCACCGAATTGATCAGGGGAGTTTTGTTAAACTCTTATTGCCAAGTTGTGTCCATGTTTTAAATTCTGCCATTTTAACTTTACGTTTTACATTGAGGACAATGTCTTGTATAAGTTTGGGGGATGGTAGCATAATTTCAAACAAATATTCGGCATGTAATTATTTTGCATATTCACAATCCATTGTTAATTTTGACAAGTTTTTGCATGATGCATGCTTGATGAGTGAATCATTATGAACGTTTGTATGCTTGTGTGGGTTTGGTAGCCTTGCCGGCTATGATGTGATTATTGGACATGTATAAGCTAGAAACTGTGGATTTAGTGCAGGATTTAATTTGCTAATACTTGTTGATGCATTGCTTGACATTCTTTTGCACGCTACTCATGTCACGTGTTAAGCTATTGATTGGAATTTTTAGAATAAATTAGGGGAAACCTAGAATAACCCTCTAGAACATTAACCCGTAATATCACTTTAAGATAGTTTGGAGATGATTGAGCCATTGTAGGAAAACATGGAGATAAGTGGGGGCTCCTTGCATGAAATTATAATGTGTGGATTGTTTAAACCCGGAAGGTGAGAAATAGGTGAAAGCTTTAAGTGAGGATGGTTTTAGAAGTCAAATGTCTAGAAAAACAAAGAAGGGGCATAAAGTAAAAAGTGAAAAATTATCACTTCTCTAAAAAACCTTTATGACTCGAGCAAGTAAGTCTGTAAGGGTTTAAAACTTGATGCCCTAATACCAACTGGTTTGGGAGTCATCGGCCTAAAGCTCATTACATGGGTCATATAGAAAGCAAGAAAAATGAGAATTGATAAAAAGTCATCTTTTCGAGCCTTTATAACTCGAGTGAATAAGACTGCAAGGGTTTAAAATCTGGTGCCCTAAAGCCAACTGGTTTGGGAGTCATCGCCTAAAGCTCGTTACATAGGTTATATAGAAAGCAAATGAGAAGATGACACAAAAAAAAGAAGCTCTCGTTGGACATTTGGTTAATAGAACTATAACCTCAATGCGAGGCAAGTAGTTTAGTTTAATCCTAAAGGTTGAAGCAATCAAAATAAGGAGAGTCTCTACTTGTTGATATGTGAACTTGTAATGGTAAAATCTATCCAAACTAAGAGAATGTAAGGATTAGAATTGTTTAAACTCCTAACCTTAGAATACATCCCGGAGAAATTGTGTGAAAAGAATACATTTGGGGATTGTGTATCTCTCGAGTGACGTAAGGATAAATTTGACCACTATGGGTCTAGGATAAACTAATCATAAGCTTGATATGTTGGCATGAGTTCACACACACACGTTGAGTATTGCATTTGATGAGTAAAGGTTGATTCAATTCTCGCACTCTTGATATTGTTTCTATTATTATTACTAAATCCAATCCTGAGACACGACAAGCTATTAAACCATGTTTGTTTAGCATTAAGTCACTACATTGTTTGAGGACAAACAATAATTTAAGTTTGGGGGATTTGATAAGTGTGCTTTTACACACTTATTTAGCTCACAAACATGACTTAAACATGGACAAAGTAGTTAAATTGTGACTTAATCTTGTTAAATTCATGCAATATAGGTGTTTCTATGGAAAAGATGGAATTCAGAAGAAAAGAGCCGAAAAGGACCAAAACAGAACAAAGCGATAGTTCGGGGACCAAAGGTGCAAATATTGGAAAGTTGAGCTAAAGTGCAGAATTAGAATGAAAATATACCAAGTATGAGATTGAGGATGATACAAGACGATTGGAGGAAGAAAGAAGTAACATTGGACTGAATTGAAGAAAAGTGAAAGATGAAGGACTAAATTGCAATTAATCAAAAGATGAGCCAAGCAAATGATCAAGGAATTGATTGACCCAAACATCAATTAGGAGGCAATATTTGATAATGGAACAAAGGAAAGAAAGAAAAGAGATCAAGAAAAGAGAAAACGGAGTTTAGGGACCAAAATGACAAGGTTGTAACTTTACAACCTTGCGGCCGCATGTAACTATACCATGCGGCCATACATGGTGTAGCAGGGTTTTAATTGAGCAAAAAAATTGAACCATGCGGTCGCATGGTTTAACACCATGCGGCCGCATGGCCTTAATTTCGAAAAAAAATCTGAACTTCCGTTTTTAATTGAAACTCTTTCGGGTGCTCCGTGAGGACGTGATATAAAAGCCAAAATTTATCAGAAATAGGGTAGAACGTCCAGGGAGAAGAAGAATACAACTTTTGGAGGCAAGGAACACGAACTTGAAGCCGATTTCACAAGGATTCAAGTGGATTTTCAAGGTTTTATTCAAGATTTCAGATTTCAAGAACTTTCATACGAGTGTTATTCTTTCTATTTATTAATTTCGTTTTTTCTATAATTATGAATCTTCTAGGCTAGGTTTTCAATTACTAGGTGATCGATGGACCGTTGTTTGTTATTTTAATTCTATATTTCATGAATTTAATATAAAAACTCGTTTGGATAATTTGATTGATTTACATGCATTAATTTTCTTCCGCAATTAGTGGCCAATGATTGTGTGAGTGTTGATGACTTATTTCTTACATTCGAGAGAAGTGGAATAGGTTCGATAAGGTGTAAATTAACATAAGGTTTGATAGGGGATAGAGATATACCCCTATACTTTATGCAATTCTTAAATTGTTCACAAAACTACATGCATTCTTGTATGTTTGCATCATCCATAGAGATATAGGCTGGTGGTGTGTAAGAATAGGTCTAATATATATCGAGAGAGTATATTGGATAGAATTAGGAACATTGAATTGACAAATTTTCATCGAATCATTAATTTTGAGAAATTAGGGTTTTTATAACTTCAATTGGGGATTCGTGATTCTAGTGACTTTAGTTTGATTCATTTTAATAAATTAGCTTTCAGATTTGCTTAATTTCATTTACTTGAGTGTTTAAGTCGTTTAATTAGAGAAATTTCGAAATTAGGGTTTTTAATTGAGAAATTAGGGTTTTTAGTTGAAATTAGGGTTTTTAATTCAAATTAGGGCTTTTTGCATTTAGACCATATTTTCACTCAATTAGATTCGATTAAGGCTAAATTATATAGAATTGAACTACTCAATCTCTAAGGGACGATATTCAGACTTTTAAAAATTCACTTTATTACTTGTTATGAACCGTACACCTACGGTAATTTTAAATCGAAAGAATTATTTCGCAAACATCAACCAAAACAATTCCACACAAATTATACCATAAAGGTAAAAATATAGATTTTATCAAAATAAAAGACTTCAATCACTTAAGAGCAAGTAATTTCTAATTTTTTGTACAAGCAATAGTTATCCCACACGATAACCCAAGTCCTGTTGTCATCCCCACAAGATGACACACTAGTGCAAAAATTTAATCGGGATAAGTCAATTTACCAAAGTAAACCACGTTTGAAAGTCCTCAAAATCGAGAGATGTGAATATGTTACTTTAGGGTCATCACTGTTCGTCTTAAATGTTTAGCAAATATTTTGGTGCGATTGACCAATGATCGCAGATCAAGCATCCAGGGGCAAAATCGTCCAAATAAATTATTATAACCTAAAACACAAAATTAATGATATCAGTATGTTCAAAAAATTAACACGAGCAACCTGTATGAAGAAAATTTCTCCAAAGTCACCGTCATACGCTACACGGGGAGGAGCGCCTTCACTTACTAAAGCTAGGTCGGGTCTTAGTTTATCCGATCGGTGACTGGTTTGGTCGGAATTGTAGCTTTTATGTTCGATTTGGTCTTGAAAAAATCAAAATTTAATGACGATTTTGGTCTGAAAAATTCCACCAACACTCTAATACCAGATGTAAGATGTGAAACTTGATCACCAAAGTTCTTTCCAGGCTCAGAGCATCGAATCAATCCACACCTCAATGAATAAAATCGAACCAAAAACCCTTAACATCTCACACTTATGGTTGCTTATTTTTAACCCACAAAGGACACACTAAAGAAGGTATAATCAAAGATGCGATCGGCCACTAAGGTAAGAAAGAGGAAAGAAAGCCGTGGACCAAGAATCACATAGAAGAACCACGATTTTTCTCAAAATGCAGACGAATTAATGAAAATGCATACATACTGTCCAAAAGAGGGACGGCCAAAATAAATAGGTAACATTAGGGTACAGTCAAGCCCAATAGAAGGATAATGGGCTAAGTATATCACTAAGTGGGTTACCTTTTGTAAGTCGTCCAAATAAAAGAAAAAAGGGCCATGAGCAGCATTAATAAATTATGCTGCTTTTAATGGTCAAAACAGTTTTGGAGTTGGATCATTTGATTGAGGTGTCGATTTATCGTTTAGTCATTTGATCGATGCCAATTGATAAAATATACCGAGTTACATTATCGTCTAAGAGGTCGTTTGACAACAATTTGCATGACAACCATAATTCAGTACTTTGTCCATCGCAAGGAAATATTAGGCTACTTTTACAACATCTTGCCCCCTCGGAACAAACACGCAACGTTTGTTTTCATCATAAGAAAACTATTGCTACCACAACACCTCTTCTTTCCTGGATTTATCTTCATCTCAACCTTTAGTTTATTACAAAAATGCAACTATTTAGACATCAAGATGTTCATTCAAGTGGAAATATCAACCTTTAAGTCTGGTTCCTCAGTTCTATCTTATCAGCCTTTACCTTCTGAAATGAGCAAAAATTAATTATGTTACCCAAATCTGTCTGGAAATTACCGTCGTGCATTTCTCGATGAGTTTCGAACAATTTTTTGTCAAAGATGATACTGGAGGGAATAAATATTAGATTTCCTTTCACGCTGAGGGTAAGAATAGAATGCTTAAAAATAGGTTGAAACGAAGGTGCTAGTGACGTGACGGTTTGACGTGTCAAAAATATTCACATCTCATACAAATGGAATTACAGGTGGCAATGGGATGAACTGATCGTAGACACTCGAGCTCGACTCGTGTCCAGATCCTAATATTAACTCGGTCCTTTGGCTCATCGAGTCAAGCTGCGTATGAGCCTGCACACAAGCCCAATTGAGTCGCTTGTGAAAAAAGGTGAGCTCTGCTCAACCTCTAACTTGTCTCAAAATGAGTCTGAGCCATCGAAGACTCGCAGGTTCAGGCTGAACACACTAGCCGACAAGGACTCGGCCCGTTGCTACCCTTAGATGAAGTGGAAGGAAGAACAATGTTATGAAAAACTTATTGCATAGCCATTATTGTCCGGATAAATATTCTTCTTTTTCATTTCTAAAATTATAGAACTGTGCTGAAATATTATCCTCGTTTTTCAAGCCTTGGTAGTTACTTTCTATATTGCTGGGCCTATAGAATTTTTATTTTCTTGTGTCTCTTATAACATGTTTAGTACTATGGAACATACAATACTCGTAATTGTTGATGAAGAAAAGGAAGCAAAAATCTTGTCATTGTATTCTACAGTTACGTGTCCTTATTGTATTCTCGATATGCTCTGATCTCAATCATTGTTCGATGTCTGTGCTCACAGATTCGCAAGCAGGTCCCTGATGCTCGTCTATTAGCATGCTTTCTCTTGCTCGGAGGCTGGATCACTGTGGTTTGCTCAGCATGTCGTGAGCTTGATCAAGAATCGTATATCAAATTCAAATTTATAAAGGCTCGGAATAATGTTCGAGCACATACACTAAGGGTGCGTTTGATTACAAGTAGGAAAATTACATGGAAAGAAAATGAATTCCAAGGAATTGAATTACCTAGAAATTGTTTTCATGGAAATTGTAAATTATTGTGTTTGATTGTATAAATTTTTCACGTGGAAAATGTTGAAGTAAAAGTATTTTTTGATGTTCGTTTGACTTTGTTTTACGTGGAAATTGTCAATTTCAGGGATATCCTCTTTTACAATTATTCCTAAAATTTGTTCCCATTGCTAACAATTAAAAAAAAAATAAAAAAAGAAAAAAAAAAAATTAAAAAAAAAGGTGGAAAACCAAAAACCACCTATCCCCTAGGAAAAAAAAAGGTGGAAAATCACGCTTTAAGGTGTTGTACCTAGAAATTCATGGAAAATCAATTCCCTGGAAAATTTTGTCAATCAAACAGGCCAAAAGTGGAAGTTGGAATTCGAATTCCAAGTTCCATGGAAAATTTCGTGCAATCAAACGGGACCTAAGTTATTCCGGGTGGATTATGAGAACTGGTCATAGCAATTATATCTCCAAGGAGTGTATTTCTGTTTATGATATGTTTGGGAAAAAAAACTAGATGATATTGGACTCTATTGATATATTGTATCAATATATCTGAGCATATCTAGACCGTTGGTGATGAATCAAGTGGCCTTTTCATGTAGGACTCAGATCTTCCTGTCAGCATTGAGCCTCTTGTATATACCATATTATTATTTTAAACTTACACATCAACTCCTATAAACTTTATGTGGCAACTGGGCTAAATGCAATATTGCCTTACAAAATAAACATTATTGTGACAGTCAACGCTTAAGGTAAAAAGCCTGTTACCCTTGTTCATCACAGCCCAATTAAAAATTTCAGATATATGCATGCTTAAAGCCATCTCAATTATACCTTGTCAGATAGCACCCGAAGTCACTCAAGAGTCCAACCTCACACGCAGTATTTATATGAGAGGGCACCTCTCATTGTTCCAAATCCAATGCCCAGCTCTCCCTCAGGCACCCCCATACACACAGTAAACACACTCTTTGCTCTGAAAAATCGAAAATGCCAACCAGCAAGAAAAAGTACATTCTCAACACAATGACTGTAAGCTTAGGTTGCAGCAGCAGTTGTAGAAGGCCAAAACTCTCCTCCATTTTCCACCCAAAACCAAGATATAAATCACACTCTTATCTCCACCACCAATACTCTTCTTCAAGCTCATGGAACACCACCACCACTGCCACCGCCGCCACCACATTTTCCGACATTCCACGGGCCTCCTACTCTTCCGACACCGAGTCAGATATCAAGAGCTTGAGGGCTGTTCAGGGCTTCGGAAGAATTGGCAGCCAAAGCGTGGCGGTCGAGAAGGACTCTGACGACCCTTATCTTGATTTCCGGCAATCAATGCTGCAAATGATACTGGAAAAAGAGATTTACTCAAAGAATGATCTTAAAGAACTTCTTAACTGTTTCTTGCAGCTCAATTCGCCATATTATCATGGAATTATTGTAAGAGCTTTTACAGAGATCTGGAATGGGGTTTATTCAGCGAGGTCTTCCTCCCCCAGGTTGCATGGAGTGGGGATGTCACGTGACCTTTAGGTGATATGCACTTGCAATGCATGTCCAACTTGTTATGATTAAAGTCTTGTCATTTTGTGTCTGAATATTAGTATGATAAACAGAACCCATAAATTACATAAGAGGTTCTTGTTTTGATTAGCGATAGGTAGGGAAAAGAAAAGGTTTAATTTTCACGGCATTTTTAATTTCCTTGTATTAGTTTCATGAAGAAATGTAAATGCTGCTCAGGGAGTAAAAAATACTGTGAAAATTGTGATCTTTCAGCAGCTATTAGTGAATGCAATTTTTCTTTCGTCCGTTTTAGTTAATGATATGTACTATTTGGCCTATGTTTGGCTAATGTAGTAAACAGTTTATAAATGTTAAACCCACTTTTTATTTATATATTTCGTGGGACTTACAAAATACAGACTTATTCATCATTTTTTTCATAATTTAAATTATTTATAAACGTGAGAATTAACTCTTAAGCACCGGATAAGAATTGGAAAATTTTACGAGAAACTAGGCAGATAGAATGGTCGATATTTGCCAGAGTTTGGTCACTGAAAGTGCAACCCTCTTCGTGACAAGACACCATCCCTCCAAACGTTACAAAGATATTCTGCGACCCTCCTTGTGAAGAAGCGTATCGCTCTTTTGGCAAGTTTCTCGAAGACCATTTACCCAAACATACTCTCAAACATTTGCTTGTCACTTATTACTATAGCAAATTGGAGAAAGTTTGTCTAAATGAGTTCAAAAGTACTTACTGTACATATTTTACACTTTTTCACGTGTCATTACATCATTAGATATTTTTAAAAATAAAATAATTTTTTTATCCTATCTATTCTTGACGATGTGGATGATGTCCACCATAATGAAAAAAGGGGTCTCTACTTCATGCATACAGGGGCCTTTTCCATGTAAAGAAAGTTATGTATTTATGTATGCTCTTGTTCGGTCTCCATTAAATTAAATTTTATTTTTTCCTCTTTTATTCTCAATCACACAATTTTTTATAAATTAATATTACACATAAATTGAAAAATTTTCTTTCTTTTTTTAATCACTCATTCTTCAAAAAATCTATGTTGTCAATAATTGATAGAATGAAAAAATTATTTTATTTTTAAAATATCCAATAATGTAAAAATATGTGACAAAGTATAAAAGATGATGTAAAATACGAAATACACGCATTACTTTTGAACTAATAACTCAAATGAGTAATGGTCAGCATCGATATTTACGAGTCTGTAGCTGTGCTTCTGTCTGTGGGAAAAGGATAGACGTTGGGATTATAAAGGCCATGAATAAAATTGTGGCAGATATTTTAATGCACTTTAAGCACAATAATTAGCACCAGTTTGTCACGCCGAAATTAAAGAGTTTTGAATAATATTTTTGGTGAATATATGATTAAAAAGTAAAAAAATATTATTGATTTTTATGTAAAATATTTTATTATATAAATATGTGATAGAGAATGATAATATAGCAAAAAATTTAAAATTTTAAAAGGTGACAAACAAGCATATTTAGTAATGATTATGATAATTGATTTTTTGTTCGTTAAATAGAAAAGTGGGTCTCACGTGTAAGTGAAAAAGTCATAAATGACAATCAAAATAGTGAAATAACGGTAAAAAAAAATTGATTTTTTGGATGAAATTTTGCTATAAAACGAGGGCTTAATATGTATTTGTTTTGTAGTGATTTTAATAATTGATTTTTTGACCTTTAAAAATAAAGTGAGTCCTACATGTGAGATAAGAATTCAAAAAAAACTACTGTAATAGTGAAATAAAAGTCAAAAGATTGATTTTTATCGACTTTTTAACTGTACCAAACTAGCTCTATATTTGTAACTCGACTTGTGATAATAACGTTTATAATTTTCATTTGGTTTTGCTAAAATTAAAATTTAATAGATTTGAATAAAAGTTGTTAAAATGTGTTTGAAAAATTGATAGGACGTGTGAATTTTAACATGTAAAGTTAAAATTAATTATTAACTTTAATTTTTTTTATTAACCTTTTTTAACTGAACCAAATGTAGCTAAAACTTCTTCATCGTGCCTGCTTGTCCCAATGAGATTCACTTTTGGCTAATTTGATTGTTCTTCTCTTCCTATGTATTTATGAGTGTGTATATATTATTGCTTTGTGATCTCCAATGGTCAGTTGATGATTAAATTATACCCACCGCTATTTTGCATGTTGAAATTAATGCACTCGAGTCAGAAGAGGTAGTCTATTGTAGCTGTTAATAGAAGAAAAAAATTAAATATTTGATTCTAAATTTATTACGAAGATCTCGATTATTGATATAAAACTTAATTTGCCATATTACACTCATTAATCATTATAGGAAAAAATTTCTTTATTTTCAACATTAATCAATGCAAGAAATGAACATGTTTGTTGAGCTTATGGCATCATTTGTTTCTCATTCGTTGGTCACAAAAATGAAAAGTATGATCGTTATTTATCACATCATGTTATCATATGTGACTTCTTCTCTCTTGTATGGGTTCGTAAAAACTATATTTTTCATTTTATTTTTACGAGGTATAAGTGTATTTTAAGCATAAGCAAGAAAGAGTAAATGCAGAAGCAATATTTCACGGTTTAAATTTATTGTTCTCTCATTATAGATGACGTGACGTGTATCTGTATGGCTGCATCGATATGAAGTAGTAATTAATGTACCAACGGCGGAAAAATTTCTAAGAAATTTACCGTGTGATCTGAAGTCAACTAGCTAGTATCCAGCTTCCATCAACCAGGCTAGTTACTCTTTCAATATTTTAGGTTGAGTTTGATATT
This sequence comes from Olea europaea var. sylvestris, assembly GCF_002742605.1. Taxonomy (NCBI): domain Eukaryota; kingdom Viridiplantae; phylum Streptophyta; class Magnoliopsida; order Lamiales; family Oleaceae; genus Olea; species Olea europaea. The sequence goes on from NC_036238.1 coordinate 26,478,963, forward strand.
GGATTAAGCTCCCGTTTGCCTTTGCCCCCATTATTTGAATTTTAATGGAGGAATAGTAATTTTGTTGAAGATTGTGTGGTTAAAAATAGGAGAGAGAAAAAATTAAATTAAATTAAAGAATTTTAAAAAAGGCCAAACGGGGGCTAAATAACTTCTGTTCGGTTCGGTGGGGATTAAAATTAAAATTTTAACTAAGTGCTTGTTTGGTAGGAATTTTGATAATTGATAAGTGTGTCCTACCTGTGAGAGAAGAATTTAAAAAGGCATCTGAAATAGTGAAATAAAGATAAAAAAATTGATTTTATTTGGCTTTGAAGCTGTACCAAACAAGCTCTAAATCAAAGTTAGCAATTAATTTTAATTATATAATTAATGAGATTCACAATTATTAAACCACACATTTCATTAATTTTTATCAATATCTTTTCAATCACACGTTCTATTATTTTTTATCAAAATGTACTAAAAAACTGAAGGACGCACAGGAGAATCTTTATGTTAGTGAGAGGGAGGTTCATCAAATCAAGAAAAGATAAATGCATTTCTTGTAAAAGGTTGTAAACATCAATGCCAAATCCATAATTTCAGCCAAACAGTGTGCCAGCTGTTTGCACTGTTAAGTGGGGATGAGATGTTCGTCTCGAATGCGACCGGCTTGTTAAGTATATTTTCAGTTAACAAAAGAAAACATGAACCTCGAGTGGCTCGTAGACTTGACTCGTCTCATCAATGGACAGCTTATTGGAGTGAGTCGAGCTAGAGGTTTTGATAACGAGTCAACTTGTGCTTAACTCATCCATATATGAGAACAAACCGACTAACATGATGAGTCTAGCTAGATCTCAATGAGTCAAATAGCTCAACTTGATCCAATCATCACCTGTATATGGTGGCAATGGGCCGAGCCGGCCTTAAACGCATGAGCTCATGAGCTCGATTTTATTTTTATTTTTATTTTTGAAAATTTTCAAATTTTTTCTTCACATTTTTTATGAGCCCACGGCTCGTGGACTAGTGAGCTCTTGCTCGGCTCTTTAGAACCCACCCCTGCTCGGATTACCGCTTGTCCGTTTGACATCCCTACACCTATATCTCACTCATTACTGATTGTGCAAAATCGTGTGCAATGTTCTAATGATGTCTCTGTCCAATTGGGCACTTAATGCTCTGCAGGGTTGTCATTGTTACTAGCCCTACCCCTTCTTGTTCTATATAGGGTTCAACCTTTATATAATCCAATAGATGATTATGTATTTTTGTATGAAATTTGGTGAAAACGTATATAATTTTGATCTTTTAACTTTAAAGTATCTATTTTTCGTTAGGTTAATTACGTTTATTTAAAGGTTAAGTGGTTAAAGAGCATATATGTTTCTTATGTATGTGTCATATATATGTTTTTCGTATTAGATTAACAAATAAATTTTTTACAAATTGATGATTACGAGATTTGAACTTTGAACATTTATTACCTTGTTATTATTTATATTTATTTTGTCCAAAAGTTTAGATGGAAAAAGAGAAACATATTATTCCAATACTTTCATGTGTAGCATGGTTTTTTTTATCCATCAATGACTAGACACTTGAATTTTTATAAGACATCTCACTCTGAATCATGTAATCCAAAAATTTATATTGTTAGACAATAATTTTTTTTATATCTTCGAGTCTACGACAAAGTCTTAATAAATATTATAAAACTAATGAAATTTAAGAAAATATTCATTTTCAAGCAAAGAGAACACAATCAACTTTTTCTTATTCTTTTTTTTTTTGGCGAAAATCTTATTGTTCGTTAAGCCAAAATTGTGCCATAAAAAGCAATACAAGAAGTATTTGACCACTTCATACGTGCTTCACTTAGCTCGAGAGAACATAACTCAGTTGATAGGACTTCACTTTGAAAATGGGCCGAATTAAAACTATAGTCAAAGAAAACCATGAGTGCTATCGTTAGTTACCAATAACTCCCCCTTTTATGTATTGAGGGATCTTGAAAAAAATCAAATTACTCAAAATTTGATTTAAAAAAAAAATGAAGAAGAAAAAGAAAAAGAAAAAGAGGGATAAAATAAGACATTCTGGTTCCTTTTCATTCTTTGGAAGATTTTAAGTAGACACAAAAACAATCTCCACGTGAATTTCTGGGTGGGAAACACCTTTTGCTCAGATTTTATTTAGTTTTAATTCAACAGAAATGATAAGAAAACAAGAAGAGGAGATTAAATGATAAGGATGTTTCTGATAAAATGTGCTTTGAAACTGATTTCTTGCTTTTGTAAACAAACAAGTGTCTGCCCGCAATTGTTGGATAAAAGGAATTTATAATTCAATCAAAAGTAGATTTATGGTGTCCTAAACTAAGTCTCCATGTGATTACTTGTTTGTTTGTCCATTAAAGTTTTATAGTTGATGTAAACGAAAACTGTTTTAACCTTTATATTCTCAATGGTTCTCGTGATAATGTGTTTCACTTAAATTTCTTGACACTAATTCGATTTGAGAAATAAAATCAGACATCATAAATTTAGACATAAAGTTACACAAGTAATTTATAGAGTTTTGGATGATTTTCGTGTTAGAAAATGATTGCGCGACTATCATAAAATGTTGTCGATCAACTTACTCGTTTTAAAGCATAGGAGCAATTTGCTATTTCTGCAATACGTTGGAGATTAATATTGCATCTTTTTCGTTTTAATATTAGTGATTAGACATCCCATTATAAGCGACATGTCAATAATATTTAAGTGCTTCGTTTGGAAGCTTAACACTTTAGCGATAAAATAGAGTAATTTATTTGTAAATTCAACGTGTCACATCATGTATAGACATAATTTGAACATGGAGTTGTCAAAATTAAACACCGATAAAATTTGTACTAACGGGGGTTGCATGTAAGCCACATACGAATAGAGGACTATGTCTAATGTGCTTTGTAACATTTTGAATTTTTTTAATTACTTTGAGGAATTTTCGAAGGTTTTTAAGGACCGTAATAAAAATTGTGATATTAAAAAGGTGAGTAAAACTTTTGAAAAAAAAAAAAAGAAAGGACGATTTTAGTAGTCGGTTCTACTATGTGTACAACCAAGTTGACTCCACACACATAGTGATGGGGCCACAATTATTTTATTAGGCTCAGGTCCCACCCTCATGTGTGTAGAGTGTCATCTGGGGTGTCAATTCGAATGAACGTATAACATTATTGTAAATATATTTTTGAAGGTTTTCATACTTCCTCGTAAGTAGGCTGCTCGGTTGGGGAAGGTTCCCTTTATAATTTATATAGGATTCTTAATTATTTTAGATAAGCACAAAAATAATAGATAATAAAAATAACAATAAAATAAAACTTTAAAAATGATCTTGGTATAGTACATGCTTGGCGCATAAACTCAGGGCAAAAAAATAATAATAATAAAATTGATTTTTAGATGTAGAGGTCGACACCTTTATTATTATTATTATTATTATTATTTTTTACAGAAAACTAAGAATTGGAATCTGTAAAATAATTTGGACACCTAATTCGCTAAACTTTTCAATAATGTCGACATCCATCCATTTTCACTCCAAAATCCATTTTTTGATATTTTTAGTTTCGTTTGACCCAAACAGGTAATATGACCGTAGTTCAATCACAATATGAAATAATAGTACTCATTTTATGTAATGTGCTCGTACGTGACTAATGAGATGCATTATCATTGCTATGTAAATGTACATGTTATCTTGTCCAATGATTGGAGTATTCGAGATATCAAATGAATCTATGACACAGGGCGGTCTAGCTTTGAATTTGGACATGGACTGCAATACAAATATACGTGAATTTATCTTTAAAAAACAAGTGAAATTTTCAGCAGCAGGCACGGACTATAGCACGGTAGAGCCCATGCCTGGATCCGCCAATGTATGACATCGTTATGCATGCACATACGTTGGTACAATTAGATGTCATATGTGACGCATGAGTTATATTGATGCATCCATGTGTATGTGTATACTTATGTATGACTTGAGAGAGGTAACCATACATATTTTGTAAAAGATGAGATAATGAAACTAATAGAAAGATGATTGTGAATACTTAAATTATGACATTTAGAAATAAGATGAAAATATTAAATACATTGGAATTGCATGACAGGAGTATCTTATATCTAGGAAAGACCTATTTTGCGATTTATATTTCGGTGGATTTTCTCGAGTTGTAGTAACGATTCCTAGATCTTTATAATAACTAGGATGGACCCACATACATTAGTCATAGAACTTTTTATTAGCCACATTGATGTTTGAGCTCATACGGAACAATATAATGGGATTCAAGGCCTAAAGAGACAAAAGCATGGTACAAGCCACAAAGGCTTCACATGAATCACGACACTTCATTAGAAAGAGTCTTGTCGAGGTGCAGGAACTCATCACTATTGGAGTACAAATGTACAGGTAACACATATGTGACTGGAATGACAGTAAAGGATCTATTAGTAGAAAAAAAATAAAAATTATTTATATTATATTTGTAATCTCTCTGCATTATCCTTCCATTATTGACCAAACCATATGGGCCACCACATTAATAGAGGACTCCACTTTACAAACTTTTGCTCCAACACTTGAGCTTTCTAGTTGGTAAATCTTGTTGGCTAAATATTAGACATGGAAATCTGGAAAATCAAAACTGAAAATTGAGAAGTCTCCCATCCAATAAGATGAAATGTTTTGATCTGAGCATCAAGCTGTTGTAGGCCTTTTCTTTTGCCAACTCTTGTCCACGAAAAAGATTACACCAACATTATCCAATTTTTTACTCTAAAATGGGGACATAGGAAACCCCCATTTGTTTCATTTTATGTCGTATATTATATCTTTAATGTTGATAACAATGTTATAAAACTCGAATAGAACATATCGATTTGATTTAAAGATTAGAATTTTTTGATGATTGATTCATCCTTTCGATACTTGATGTTTTACCATTTAAGAGTTAATATCGGATCAAAATTTTAAAGTATTGATTCATAAAACAATATTTTAAGGCCAAACTTGTTTTATTGTTTAATGTCGAGTTGCAATTGGAAATAATGTCATTTACAAATAACAATAAAATTTACGTTAATATTTTGAAGTGTAGTTGGTACAATAAATTATACTCTCGTACGGTCTATGCATATTTCTCACTAAACAAGGATTTTTGAATAAAAATGTGAGCTTCTTGTTCTTGTTCTTGTTCTTGTTCCTCCTCCCGCAGGTAAACCGTAAATGATAATGACAATTCATTGTCGACAGATTAGGGGAGAGAGAGAGAGACAAATGCACAAAATTGAATTTGGAGCTATGAATTTGTAAAATATAATTATAGTGTAAGTTTCAAACTTTGACATTCTAAAAAAAAAAAAACGAAGCAAAAACAAAGGGAGCAGGAACTGCGGGTCAATTGACCCTATAGGACAGGTGTGCCCCTGGTTATAGGAAACTGTCATTCAAAAATCGTGAAATTCATTATGAATTACGACAGGGAGTTAAATGCAACTTTAATTAAATGTCCTTTCTGTTTAAATTAATTTCAGTCATGCCATTTTTAAGGCCCAAGATCCTTTAATGTAGGATAATAAATCAGAAACCTCAATAGAAAAAGCTTCTAACTTTGATTTACAAGATGGTAGGTTTTGAGGCTATTTTTGGGTTAGGGCGCTAGAGTTCACTCAAGCGGTACATGGAATAATTATTTTCAACCGTCAATTCGTGTCGCATATGACTATCTTTCATTACGCGTAATATGTATGTTACTTGAAAAAGTGATGATATGAGTTTCGAAGAGCTATAAATTGAGTACCATCAACATTCAGATTTATTGACATTCAATCAGAGATTGAATAGAAATTGACCCATTGATTTAGTTACTAGGTCATCGACTAATAAATCCATTATTTAAGTACCCTTTTTTTCTTTTTTTGTTCTAAAAGTTGCAAATAAAAGGTCATCAAACTTCAAATGTTTTGATCAGTGGTTAGATCAGATATAAATTGACATGCCTAATCACCAATTGATGGAACCAGTGACTTAATAACCCATGTCTTTGTTCATATTAAAACCCCCAATTGTGTCTAATTCTTTAGAATTGATTGTTCAATATTATAAAATATAAAATGAAAAAAAAAATCCAGATTATTAATTGATACCTCAAAGGAGAACAAGAAGTTTGGGCCTCGGCCCAATTTGGAATGCATTGATTGTGAAAATGAGACATGGAAAATGTAAATACAGGCACCAACTCCATTTGGATCATGATTTTGATGAAAAAGTGATTTTTCTTGGAAATGAAAATATCATTAATGGCTCATTGTGTAGAAATTACCTAAAATAAATTTTAATTGCACTGGGAAAAAAAAATGTGTCCTCACTCCTGCCCATGTTTTGAGTATTGGCAAGTTAGAGCCTGCAGATTAAGGGCTCTAGAACTGGTTTAGGGAATTTTACGTCTTATCTTACAATTATTTCTATCATTTAACTATACTCGACATGTTTAGAATCGGTTTGATACGACTTTTGAAAAGTCAAAAATATTTTTAGATTTAATAATTTTTTGGAAGTAATTTGTCTAACTATAAGAATATTTAGAAGGAATTGCATGAAGAAACCTCTTACAAAAAGTCAAAAAACAAAAATGGAAATCTTAGATTAAACATTAATATAATAAATAGAAAAATATTACCTCTTTGTGTTCAACCTGTAAAAATGAGAATATTTATATTTAGAATAATGTTGAACGGACACTCTTTCTAACAGCCTACTCATAATCGTGGGGCTTGCGATTATTTTAATTGTGGGCCCCAATCTCTTGTATGTAAGAGGACTATCTACTGTGTTATCAAAATTGATGTATTTGTAGCATCTCTCTTATATTCCTCCGTTCCAATTATATAGGCCAAGTTTCCTTTTTCTCTTATCCCAAACATATAGATATGTTTCCTAATTTAGAATATTTTGTTTCGTTCCTTTACCAATACACTCTCATTTAATTTTCCTCTCTTAAAATGACAACTTCTTGAAATCATCCAAATACATATATTTTCTATTTTAAAATATCGAACAACTCTCATTTCTTCTTATTCAAATTAAAATCATTCAAATTCTTTACTAATTACAACGATAATTTACTACTACATACTAAAAATTTAATAGGGGTAAATTAGGAAAAGATCTTAAAAAAATTAATTTTCCAATGACATTAAATAATATTTCTTAATCCGTGCGAAAAATGAAACAAGTCTATATAATTGGGACGGAGAGAGTATTTATTACTTTGTCCCAATTACGAAATTAATTGTTTAGAGTATTTTCAAGAGACTCTTAATTTATATAGAACATCTATGTATTATAGATAGGGTCGTAAATGGATCAGATCTGTTCAAATCTATCCATTAAGAATAATTATCCGATCCAATCCAATGATAATTCAACGAATATTTGAATGTTAAATCTATATACACACATTTCCCACTTCTTTAAAACATCGAACAACTCTCATTTCTTCTTATTCAAATTAATTCATTCAAATTCTTTACTAATTCCAACGATAATTTACTACTACATACTAAAAATTTAATAGGGGTAAATTAGGAAAGATCTTAAAAAAATTAATTTTTCAATGACATTAAATAATATTTCTTAATCTGTGTGAAAAACGAAACAAGCCTATATTACCTTATCCCAATTACGAAATTAATTGTTTAGAGCATCTTCAAGAGGCTCTTAATTTATGTAGAGCATCTATATATTTTAGATAGGGCCGTAAATGGATCGGATCTACTCAAATCTATTCATTAAGAATAATTATCCGATCCGATCCGATGATAATTCGATGAATGTTTGAATGTTAAATCCATATTCGATTAGCTATGTTATTGGATATTTGATCTGATAACTCCGATCTGAAATTGAAAATTTTAGAAAAATAAAAATTTTATATATTTTTTCATTAAAAATCATAGCAAATTTTAATTGTTTATTTATTTAAAAAAATATTTGAATTATCTTGATGGGCTCACATATTATATTAAAAGGTCCAAATCAATCTTTATATCCGAATGATGCTCCTTTAACTCTTTAAAGGAGACTCCTATTGAAATATTTTATTGATATTTCAATGTGGGACACAGACTTTTTAAAAGATTCTCCTTTTTCATTGATTTAGTAATATTTCAACGTGGGATACTAATTATAATCATTTGTCAATTCTAAATGTTTATTAGTTTACTTTATTCGCATTAAAATCAGTCTCATTAAGATTTTAATTACAAATAATATCAATTTCAACAGAGTAAATTATTTTGGACATATTAATTGTTAGTTTTTATATTATAAAATAAATTATTATAGTAAATTTAATCAATAAATTAATTATTATTTTTATCTCATTTTAATTAATAAAAAATTTAAATCTCTTCAAAATTTTCAATTAAAAATATTATACTAATATATAATATTATTTATTATTTAAAAATTGCGTGTAAAATATAATACAATTTTCAAAATGGAAAAAATTGTATCATAAATTATGCGATAATATAAAAAATTAAAATAAATCGGATTGGATTGACTTATATTCATATTTGATCCATTTAGTTAATGGATTATCGAATTCGGATCTCGATTGAGTTATCATATTGAGACCTTAAATTCATCTTCCATTAACTTCATTAGATTCGGATCAAAATCCAATTTATTAACAGTCCTAATTATAGAGAGATCATCTTGTGATTCTTGTTCGCTTTAACTCTTAAAGGATTAGATTTTAAAAAATATTTCTATAAACCAGTTTAATTTGAATTATCTACAAAATTTTCCTCGTTTAAAATGAGATTTTTTTTAAAAAAAATTCAGCAGCACAAATTTAGAAGGTTCGCCATTTGAGGCAAGAATCGTAGGCTCTGAGATTCATGATATTCAACATTAAAAGCCAAAAACTTTTGAACGTTGAAGATTGAAAATTAATTAATTTATATCCTTAATTATTGGGAGAAACATATGAAGTGGAGCATTTCACGCTGAGATGTCTCCATGAAATTGCTGCTTTATTTTTTAAATTTGGACTATGATCCCAAGTTTCAAACGCTAGATTAATTAAATCAATTTTCATTTCTAGAAGGGAGTTAATTATTATTATTATTATTTTAATTTTTAACTACTTCTAGCAACCTATAAATATAGGAAATATTGCAGCACTGGTCTCAACCGATTGCTCAAGTAGTAATTTGGTCCATAAGCTCTAAAATAAGCAAGTTGTCCAGCTAATTTTCATCATAATTTTACAACCGTCCTCGACGACAAAAATTGACTTCAAGATCCCATATGTCTAACTCTTTGAAGCTGTTGACGGGGTACGTTACAATGAGAATCGCATAATGATATATAGATATTTGGACTCTTTATATTTGTGGTTGTGCACCAATTTATAAAATTTGGCGACCAACTTGATATTCGAGCTACACGTTGACAATCACTAGTGCAATTCTCTGTAAAATTATGTTAAATATGAAGGATTTCTTTAAACTAATTTAAGTAAATTTTGTAATCGAGTATAATTTGTTTTTCTTGTTCAATAATATTGTCCAATCTATCGAGTGAATCCTTCCATGTATAATTTTCCAGTCTTTAAATCAGATTTTCTTGTAAATCCAATGACCACAAATAGTGATAGCCCCCCAACCCCAACATCCATAAGAATATACTGTTTTCTTGTTTTTTCCTCTAACTCTTTGCTAAACATACGGATTCAAATTGTTTTGGCCAGTGAGGACCGTAGCCCGTGAAGATAAGGTAACCTACTTTAAATATCCTACAAAACTATCGTATTCGTTCACGCGGCATCATTACATAAAATCTTGATTTGACATCAACAACCAGATTTATGCACATCAAAACGGCTCACATTTAGGGTCTGTTTGATTGCGAAGATGAAATTTAGGTGGAAAGAAAATGAATTTCAGGGAATTGAATTACGTAGAAATTGTTTTCATGGAAATTGTAAATTATTGTGTTTGATTGTATAAATTTTTCACGTGGAAAATGTTGAAGTAAAAGTATTTTTTGATGTTCGTTTGACTTTGTTTTACGTGGAAATTGTCAATTTCAGGGATATCCTCTCTTACAATTATTCCTAAAATTTATTCCCATTGCCAACAATTAAAAAAAAAATAAAAAAAGCAAAAAAAAATAAAAATAAAAAAAGGTGGAAAACCAAAAACCACCTATCCCCTAGGAAAAAAAAGGTGGAAAATCACGCTTTAAGGTGTTGTATCTAGAAATTCATGGAAAATCAATTCCCTGGATAATTTTGTCAATCAAACAGGCCAAAAGTGAAAGTTGGAATTCGAATTCCAAGTTCCATGGAAAATTTCGTGCAATCAAACGGAGCCTTAATGTAAAAAACAAGCTCGGGATATCAGAAACTTATAAGTTATCGAGTTGAATCGACCGCCATATCCTAATCCAAATGATAGTCAACCAAACCAACACACCCGTTGTTTTGCCGTTTTGACATAGTTTAAAATTCAAACATCAACAATAACATTGTTTTTCCTAATTTTATCCCAAGAAAGACAGAAAAAGAAAAGGAACTTTTAACCTTGATCAGAAAAGTGTTAGCAGTACTGCAAATGTTTTGTTTTTACCAAATTTATAATAGAGTTTATTTCGGATTCTTGAAAAACATCTCTTACCCATGTCCCAGTTAACATATAGAGACATATGAATGTATATTTTCCCTCAGTTTCTGGTTTATGATAATGCTGCAGATACGTAACAGGACCACCGTATTTAATCCCAGTATTGTTGCTGTCAACTGATACTTACTCTCAAATTTGAATTCCAAGGAAAAAATCACCCCCATTAATGCTGTAAAATAATTGTGTATTTAGTGTCTATCAATGCATTTGTCGTATGGTTCATTTCAAAAAGAAAAGAAATAACTACAAGCATTCAAATTCTAGGTTACAAGAGAGCACGGGAAGTATCGAAGGTGGTTCAATATTGCATCAAACTAGACACACGTATTGTTGTCACTCGCTTACGAAAATTTTGCATGTGCTAGGGCTTTAATGAGAAGGAACCGACTGCACATGCGATGATAAATAAATATTTCGAGGTGATGCGGAGCAATAATCAAGAACAAATTTCATTCGAGAATACCATTGGTTTGCGCAAGAGTATAAAAATCGTGGAAGGTTATTTAGTTGAAGCAAGTTTCAAAATTCTATCAACATTGTCACGGTAAGAGATGAATCAAATGATTTTTTGGACCTCAACTGTTTACCATAAATTCAAGGGTACGAAAAGAGGGACGCCCTACAACCAATATTGAAAATGAAACATAATAAAAAATTAAAGACAACATGGGATTCAGCATGTTAATTTTTGAACAATTGAAATAAGATTTTCTAATAACCAGGCTCGTTGTTTATATACAAACAGTAATTACTACAGTACTTAAATCAGAAAACTGTATCATGCATGGAGGAATAGATTTATCCTAGCAAACAGCACAAGAGAGACAAAAAAAATGTTTCCTCATAAAGCAAAAGAGAGAGAGAGAGAGATCATCAATTTCTGGAAAACAGTAATTTTCATAGTCCAAATAAAAAACTGTCATCTGCAACTAGCCACAATTCATTCCTGCAAATTCTCGACAGTTTTTCTCTCTAAATTTTCAAACAATTAAGCATCTACAGGCAAGACTGTATTTGAACTGGACCCCTGCTGAACAATGACTGATTCAGAAGAAGCGGTGTCAACGTTTCTCTCGTTGATCTGATCTTCAAATTCTAATGAAGATAAACAAGGACTAGTTGAGGAATTTGTAGAAGAAGAAATTGAAAAAGGAGAAGTGGAAGAATATTGAGTTGCAACCGAAGAAGATGAAGAACAGTGTTCATGATCCGTTGAAGAAGAGGAATTTGAAGCCACAAATTCAAGGTGAACCAACAAATCAACAAAAGCTCCAACAATATAACCATGATTTTTCTTGGAATTAAGTCTCAAATAGCAAGTTAAAAGTTCTTCAAGACATTCCCAATTCTTCAATCCATAAGCCTCCACCATTTCCTCCATTGATAATCTGAAATCCACACATGGATCCCTGGATTCCAGAGCCATTACTGTACTCTCTTTATAAAGAGAAGACTCATCAGTTTTCGCTTCTTCCAGGATTGAACTTGTCTCTCCAGGCTCAAAAAACAACCTATCTGATCTTAAATCTCGAATCACCATCTCGATACTGTACTCATCATTTCTTGATGCACACGAAAAACTTTCATCAAAAGAGTTGCTAATGCTAAAAACTGAATCTGGGTTGTCAAGAATTTCTTCAATGATGGTTTTGTCAAGGTAGACAGAATTCGTAGTCTTGAATGTCTTATTGTTGTTAGCTCGAAAAGAAAGGGTCTTTGGGTTGTTGACACAAATTGGCCATGGCCAAGTATAACTGGTGGCGGCGGCGTCATCGGCAGCGGCAGCGGTTTCGGTGGCTTTGATAAGAAAAGGAAATTTAAGCTTTTTGCCCATTAGGTAGGTGGGGGTTGAAGAGAAGAAATATGATTTGAAATTTGTGTGTATATTTTATTGTTTGAGCATTAAAAGCTTCGATAGAGTAATTCAGTGGAAGATTTGAAAGGAGTGAGATAATTTGGACGAAGAGAAGGTTGGTGGGATCTATACTATTTCAAAATAAGGATAGAAATGTTCCTTTAGAAACAAATGAGAGTTTGTTTGGGTATTTTTTTTTTTTTTTTAAAGCAAAATAAGCAACTTAAATTTTTTTTCGACTAATCACTTTTAAGCACAATCGAGAGTCGAAACCATTATTTGTCTACGCAACAGAAAACTAAAAGTTGGATATAATCTCACCAGGTGTATGTGGCGACACAACGTCAAATTTTAACAAGATTTATTCCACGACTGTTGGTGACATAGCGTCAAGTTTTAACAAAATTTATGGCATGACTACTAACGGCTTGGCGCAAAATATTGAAAAGATTTATTACACGACTATTGTTTTAAGAGCATTTTTAAATTTAGAGTAATTGTTTTCGTATATCCTAACAATCATCTCTACTTTGACTTTTCATTTTATATTTTAATAAATATTCATTATTTTCTCTTCATATTCTTTTTAACATCTTTTTTAAATGTGAATGACCAATTAATTCAAATATGAATGACCAATTAATTCAAATATGATCTAAATAATTTGGAGAGTCAAACTAATTTTCTATTTTAAAAAGTTAAATATAGAATCTTTTGAAACTTATTTTATGCATTTACTCTCTAAAATAAATAGTATCTTGTATTTAGAGAGTTTTTTGATAATGCTCTAACATTATGCTCTTCTTTAAAGACTCAAGACGGCGGTCTAATGTGATATTAGAATATCCTCTTACATCAACAATTGCGATCGTTCATTTATGAAAAAATTACTTCTTGAATCTTAGGTCATTGATAAAATTTGATCTCGATAACAGTAGTCATTGGGAATAATTCCATATTTGGTAAATCTTAATTTTTTTTTTATTATGTTGATTAAACATACCTTTTACCTATACGTTTCATATTATCTATAACTTACTATTCACTTATTATCCTTACATTTCTATACGATTTATTACTTATGAACATTTGAAATTACTACCAAACATGAGAAATAATAAATTCGTTCACGAGAGTTGCTGGAGTGACAGATCTTTTTGACAGGTTTTGGGGACAGGTCAATGTGGCGCCCCCCATTGGAGTCCCCAAAATCCTGTAAAAAAAGAAAAAATCAATAAAAATAAATGAATGGATAAATAAATCTGTTTGAGTAGTTTAATTCATCTTTTAAATAGTTTAAACGTTTACGGTGGTTTGCACATGTAAGTGGAGTTGCGTGTATAAGACAAAACTTTCTAATTTTTCCTGTGAAAATTTCAAGAGAAAGAATCAGCCCTTATTCCATACTTCACTCGACCCAATAAATACAAAAAATATCGTTCAAAATAGTTTGTCATTTTTCGGTAAGATGGTCGAACTCGATAATGAGCATGTTCGAGCACCATTTTTTTTTTGTATTTTGGAATAGTGATTTGATGGAAAGTGTATGGTTAAAAAATAAGGAAAAAGGTTTAGATTCACTTGTAATATTAATTTATTGAATAATGTGTGATTGAAAATAATAGAGAGAAAAATGTATTTTGAAATAATGGATACCAAACAATTGAAATTCCGATAACGTGTTTGAGCTTTTAAACCGATCGAACAATAATAAATGAGCGATTATACAGTTGCTGTAATTATTCATCGTTGATCACTGTTTGTGTGTGTGTGTTTTATTTTTTATTTTTTTGTTAAAGCGTGATTTTTAAGTAATGGAATTAATATTGATTAAGTGGCCGTTGAGATCTTAAATTTCAGACGTACATCCACAGGTATTAGAATTAAATGATAGCAATCAAATTTGGCAGATTTTGGGGAGCTTTTGGATGATTCATTTATTGTTGTGTACTCTTCTCCACGACTGCTCGATTTTCAAACTTTTTTTTATTATTTATATCAATATATCAACAATGTGCATAATTGTCGAAGTTTATAAGCCTTTGTTTTCATTCTCATTCTTCTTAAAATTCATTTTCAATCATACATTCTTTAATAAAATAATATTACACGGAAATTCAAAATTTTTATTTAATTCTTTACCACACATTATCTATCGATTTACTATTCAAAATACATTACTTCCTTCAAAATGGGAATCAAACAAGGACTAAGTAGTGAGTTCTAGATAATGTGTTGTCAAAAAATAGGTAAAAATTGTAAATGGAGATAAAAATGGAATTTGACCAATTTGTAAGCAATTATAAAATGTGATAACGTGCGCTGAATATATGAAATTGATAGGTATAACTTTTAGACCTATTTAGGCCAAC
>NC_036238.1:26498843-26500510 GCF_002742605.1 Olea europaea var. sylvestris
AAAAAATGTTTCAGCGAGTCAAAAAGGAGGGACTGGTTAAAATAAAACCATGATTCCAAGTAACATAAAGCTGATTACACGTCTATCCATAACATTTACGATTCAAAGGAAACAAATGCAAAACCAAGAGCTAAATAGAGGATAAAATGCTCACATTATGAGGACCTATGATGGTGCCTGTCCAGGATCGCATGTATATATCATCTCCATCATCCATTCCATAACTCACAGTACCATCTCCAATCCCTTTTTCTCCACGCTCCAGTTCCTCCAGCAATCTGAAATTTCGAGGGACTGCAAGGAACCTAAAAGATATGAGATGTGCTATATATTTTATTTTTAACAGATATGTAACCATCCCATCTCCTATAGAAAGTAAAAGGCTCAAGATAAAATAAATTAAAGTCCATTTTTTATCAGTAAGTTAAAATCATACTCTACTCTACAGCCATAAACAAAACTGACCAGAAACAAATCATAAAAGCATAGACTAGAACAAAACATAATCAGACTTCTCTAAGTCTGGATATATAATAGTCACCTTCGGTGTTTGATACAGTATATGAACTCTCAACAACTAGAACAAAAAATAACCAGATTTCTCAAAGTCTGGATACGAAATGGTCACCCATAGATTTTTAATACGGTATATGAACTCAACCTCAGAAAACTATCGTAGGATCCTCTCTAAATACAACTGTTTGTCTCAAATCAAATGTCCTAGTTAAACTTGAGAAAATTTTTAGGAAAAAGATGGAACTACGAATTCTTAGTCACGATCCCAGTTTTACCTTTCCATGCCACATAAATGCGGAACCTTATATTTTACTGAATACAAAAAGCATCTAATTTTAAGTGGTAACACAATTTAAACAAGGCAATATGGAAAGAATGTAAAACAGCTCCAAAACTTCATTGAACTAATAACAGAGCGTGCAAATTAACTTGCTCACCGATCAATAATATCATATTTGAAGATATTTCACAAGCCAAAAAAGGAACACAAAACAAATGAATCCGACTCATGGTGTAACAGTTCTTTGACATAAGGGAGAGAATCGAATTTTGTGTCAATCATTGTTTTTTAGATTATTCTTTATGTCTAACTCAAATTCATCGGAGACAATTTTCTAAACAATCAAAAATTAACCAAAAACCCAACAAACCAAAATACATATTTTTTAGCAATAACCCAGATAAAAATCCACCCTATAAAAATAATTATAACAATCAACTTGACAATAATCAGATTCTCCACGGAGATTTGATGGGATAACAGGACAGAATCAAAAAACAGGGCTAGAAAATAAACCAAAATAAATTAATTTTAGCTTTATGATATAGTTTACTACTAACCCACAACACTGGATCCTGCAGATCCAAGAGTCATGGTGTATATATGGTCTATTTTTGAGTGATGATCGTTTTGATTGAATAGAGAAATTGTGGAGAGGCTGAGTCAAGACTCAGAAACGCGAGTGAGACTTTAAAAAAGGCTGATAAAAGGAGTAAAGCAACAAACAAAATTATTGGGGGACGAGGACAAAACGCGTTTGGTTCAACTTGGAAGTTGCTTCTTTTTTCACACATAATAATAATAATAATAATAATAATAATAATAATAATAATAATAATAATAATAATAATAATAATAATAATAATAATAA
>NC_036238.1:26500610-26502419 GCF_002742605.1 Olea europaea var. sylvestris
CACTAATCAAAAATGATCTGAAATCAAAGTTTCAGAATTTTCTCGATATTCAACTTTCAATCCTCAGTGAAGATCCTTCTATCGTCAGTGGAGATTCAGACCAGGAATGCCTCTCGTGGCTCGAAAAACAAAGGCATGCATCAGTTGTATACATTAGCTTTGGCACAGTTGCAGAAGCACAACCTGAAGAACTGGCTGCATTGGCAGAAGTACTCGAAACTGGTGAATTTCCATTTCTTTGGTCAATGAGAGACAATGCCAAGAAACTTCTACCAGAAGGGTTTCTCAACCGGACAAGTAAATTTGGAATGATCGTGTCATGGGCTCCGCAGCTGAAAGTTCTCGAAAATCCTTCGGTTGGAGTACATATGACTCATGGTGGGTGGAATTCTGTCTTGGAGAGTATATCATGTGAAGTCCCCATGATTTGCAAGCCATTTTTAGCTGATCAGCGTTTGAATAGCAGAATGGTGGAGCTTGTATGGAAAATTGGAGTCAGGATTGAAGGAGGGGTTATCACCAAAAATGGAACAATTGAAGCTTTACATTATATAATGTCAAATGAGACAGGTAAGGCAATAAGAGAGAACTTGAATAAGCTTAAACAGAAGGCCGAAAATGCTGTTAAATTAGATGGGAGTTCAACAAAGAATTTCAAAGCATTGTTAGAATTGCTCAAAAGTTCAAGGGGGGTTTGAATTTGATCCTTGTATTTGTTCACAAAATTATTTCCTTTCGATTTAAAACTACTGCAAGTGTACGATTCATTAACAAGTAATAAAGTGAAATTTTAAGTTCCGAATATCGTCCCACAGAGATGGAGTAGTTTAATTTTATCTACCTTAANGCTGCTCCTCTCCTCACCCTTGTTCGACAGTTAGCGGCAGCCTCGTCGTCGGACATAATATTTTCTTTCTTCAACACGGAAAAATCCAATTGCGCCATTTTTTCAGGTCAGGAGTTCGACAACATAAAAGCATACGACGTGTGGGATGGGACGCCTGAAGGCGAAGCTTTTTCCGGTAGTCATTTCGAGGCGATGCAGTTGTTCGTTGATGCAACGCCCGGTAATTTTGAGAAGGCTATGAAAGAAGCAGAATCGGAAAGTGGGCTGAAAATAAGCTGCTTATTGACTGATGCCTTCCTTTGGTTTGCCTGTGATATGGCTGAGGAAAGGAGGGTCCCCTGGGTGGCATTTTGGGCTGCTTCGCCTTCCTCTCTTTCAGCACATATGTGCACAGATCAAATTTGGAGCATGATGCGATCGATTGGTAAGTTTTTAAATGTTACATTTGGTGTCTGATTTGCTTCCATCTTGGACATGACTTATAAAGTATAATTGACAAGACTTAACAAAAAAAAAAAATTCTTAGTATTAAGGGACAAATTTTATATTGAAGAAAAATAAAAATGTTAATCAACGTGAAAGTATTTGGGCATAGTCCTCTTAACGATATTAAGTTCAAATGAGCAAAAGTTTTACAAGATTTGTATGCTCAAACAATTCACCATAAGAGCATATCAAGAGATAAACCCTCTTAAAGAAGATGACCTGAAGTCAAATCTTAATACTAGTTAGTGTTGACTACTAATTAAATAAAAAATTCACATACTTTGAAAGGTTTTTCAATCACGTTCTTTTATTTCATTCCATTATGTCCAACACTTGCAAGCAGGTGCTGCAGAAAGAGAAGAAAAAACTTTATCTTTTTTACCAGGAATGTCATCAGTCCGCTTCAGTGATTTGCCTGGAGAAATCCTACCGGAAAATTCAGAATCCCCATTGGCAATCATGATTTACAAAATGGT
>NC_036238.1:26502541-26520041 GCF_002742605.1 Olea europaea var. sylvestris
TTCATTAACAAGTAATAAAGTGAAATTTTAAGTTCCGAATATCGTCCCACAGAGATGGAGTAGTTTAATTTTATCTACCTTAACCTTAACCGAAACGAATTTATCAAAATAGGAATTTATTCTTAGAAAAAACTCTAATTTGTGAAAACCCCAATTTCGCTAAATGACTTGATTATTCAAACTATTTGTTTAAATGAAATTAATCGCAAAATGATGATTGGAATGCAAAATTGATTGTATTCAATAAAATTAGAAAATACTAGGATCACGAATTCCTATGTAACAATCACTTGAAACCCTAATTTCACAATCTAACAACACAGTTTGATTACTGACGACTCAATGCTCCTAAGCCTATCTAACACACTCTCTCGAGCAATATTGAACATATTCTTATGTACCACCAGCCTATATTTTTATGACAAATGCATATACATAAGAATGCATGGGATTTTATGAACAATTAAAAAATCAAGTAAAGCATAGAGGTATATTTCTATCTCCTATCGGACCCTTCGATGATCTATACCTTGTCAAATCTATTTCCCTCCTCTTGAATGTAAGAAATAAATCACCACACATCACACAATAGCGTGCACTCAATCATAGATGAAATTAATGTATATAAATCATTCAAATAATCAAATATGCGTTTAATTATCAAATTGCAAGAATTAAAATCCAAAAATCATATTACATAGTTCATCGATCTCCTAGCATGAGAAAACTTTAGCCTAACATTGAGAATTTAAAGGAATACATGAATTCTTGAAAATAAAACATCACCAGATATTGATATTTGATGAAATCTTGATATTGATATTTGATGAAATCTTGATGTTTTTCGTGAAATCTCTTGTTTATCTCCCTCAATTTGTTCTCCAATAAGTGTTTTGTTCTCCTCCAATACGTTCTAGCCCTAATTCTAATGAGTCTAGGCTTTTATATCACGTCCAAATCATCTTCCTATAGAGTTATAGCGTAAAAAGGAAACTGCAGAATCGACCCAAAATTTTACACCATGCGAAAGCATGGTTTAACTAGGAGGTTCAAATCCCCTATTGGGGACTGTGCGACTGCATGGAAATAACGCCATGTGACCGCATTGTTTAACAAACTTCCATTTTGAGCCGTTTTAATCCTCAAACTCAACCTTCTTATTTATTATCTCTTTTCTTCGACTATTTTGTTCCATCATCTCATATTAACCTTCAATTGGTACTTGGCACTATCGATTCTTCGATTGCTCCTTTGGTTCATCTTCTGGATATGTGCATTTCGGTCCCTAAATTTTTACTTTGCTTCGTTTTGGTCCTTTTTGCTTCTTTTTCTTGTGAATTCCATCAAGTCCATCAACAAACCCTACAATCCAAGAATTAAACGAATTTAGGTCACATTTCAAACACTTTGCTCATTTTAGTCATGTTTGTGAGTTATATAAGTGCATAAAAACGCATTTATCAGTATTTATTTCAAAATAGACCATACTCCGTGTGTCCCTCCTGTTTCAATTCTTACTATTAAGTCTATTAGTGATGCTAAATCAGACTGCGAGCCTACCAAATATCACACGCAACATATGATGACAAGGAATGTGACGAGATCACACGAGATATAATTTTTATTATGTGTTAAATTACCACTTCACTTTTCATTGATTATAGGTCAGCTTTTGTGTCACTCTTAAATTTGCAAGTCAATATTTCGCGCTTCAATCTATGTTTTTCCGGTTCCTTATATGCCATTATTTGGGCCATTTAGTTACATAATTACATATGCCATCTCTCTCTCTCTCTCTCTCTCTCTCTCTCTCTCTCTCTGTGCTTCTATTTCCAATTGCTCAAAATGGCTAAGGCTTTGTTTGCGGTCTGTTTCTCTCGAGCCATTTACTGCAGCAAGACAGATATAAAACCTTCTCAATTTTGTTTCCATTTCTAATAATAGATCAAAAAAACCAAATTGTACGTGTACCACTTGAATCTGAAACAACAGAGTTCAATAGTGTCATGATATCAAAATAAAAACCAAGAAAATATATAATAAAAAGGTCCATTCTCTTTAAGGTGTCAATGTTAGGTAATGTACCAACCTCATCCGTTGGCCCTCACTCACCTTTAAATGCCCATAAATTGAGCCACCTACAACCACTTGGCATTATACATGCTACTAGTCCCCTTACATAAAAGAATGGTTGTTGGGAATGGTGGCTGCATCTTGTCGAAATAACTAGTGCTCTGCACGTTACACTTGTGATAGTTTAAATCGAGATTTTGTTACTTGTACATAAAAAATGTGCACAAGCGGTTATCGAAAATGATGCGGAGCGAAAACATTGAATTAAAAAGTTAATTGTGGTTTTAAGCTAACAAATGATAGTGTCATGTAGCATAGTAATTAATTTTTTATATAAAATTTGATATCCATGTTGCAAAATCCTTTAAATTGTGATGGTAATAGCATTATTTGCGTTTTCTGCCATACATGTACTTAAAAGTGCATAAATAAAGCTACTAATTTTAAGCACCTTTTAAGCTTAACCATACATACTGTTAAGAGCTCCCACTTCCCAAAAACTAGACATTGACATGTTCCCTGTGCTTCAAAGAGTGCTGCTATATGTCCAAGGCCCATGTGGCCCTAGGCATTATACATACTTGAAGTACGCACATAACGTGCCAACTAACACTCACCGATGAACTTTGTTACACAAATTGGACATTTGACAGGATTTAAAGAGGAGACACATGTCAAGCATTCACTAGACAGTTGAAAAAAAGAGCCACAAATGCATTGACACACAATACCTGCTTTTATATCGTGTCAACTGCCTCTGTCTCAGTAGCTTAATCACTCACCTATACATATACTGCTCATTAGATCGTCCCGGTGCAACCTATTTTTACTTGTTTGATGAGAAGAATTATATTGTACTAAAAATATTAAAAGGAAAAAAATTAAAACTAAAAATTTATTTACTATACTCTCTACTTGTATCTATCATATCCTACATATCTAAAAGAGCGAAAGAAGTGTCAGGACACGTGTTGCAAATATGTATCATCCTCCGCTAACTTTTTTTCATTTTTTCCTCTTATTTCATTAGCTAAAACGATGTGTTATATTGGGCCCATTGGGAGGTCCTCTCTCCCCATTCTTCCACTTAATCTACCATTCTTGCACTAGTGTTCTTCTTCTTCATCTTCTTTCCCTTTTATCCAAGAGCTAAATAATAATTTCATGCCAAAACTGACATAACATGTTTAAAAACAACTTGAGGAGCAGATTGCCAGGTTTATGAATATGGGTTAACATTTTTGTGTAATGGTTGGGATAGTTTTAGTGCATAACATCTTGTAACTCTTTCATGTTGCCTCCTTTTTTTTGGGTTAGTATTTCACATCTTTATTCAAGAATTCATAGATTGTGGATTGCTCAGATTAATTCTAGCTATTCTAATTCTATCGGAAGTCACTATTCAATTTTCTTTGTTTATTGATTTCTTAAATATGCAATATGATATATATATATATATATACACAAACATATTATTGACGAAGATAAATTTTTTAATGCTTTCCATGGGTTAAAAAAGATGAAGCAGCACTACAAACAAATCATTTGAAATAAAAAGATGTCTACAGAAAATGCTCTCTGTGTAGCGTGGAGAGTTGCACGAAGAGACACAACGGGAGAGGTGCAACACCTCTCCACGTGGAGAACCGTGCACCTCCATTTTTTTTCTTTTTTTCTCTTTTCTTTAAGTTAAGAACTCCAATTCCTCGATTTTTGGAAAAAAATTGGGTTTGTCCGTTTTTTACAAAATTTTAGTCAAATTTGACTGCAAATAGGCCAATAAACAAGACTCGTCTCTAATGTACAGTCAATTTTGGGCAAATTTCTTTATTTATGCCTTCTTTTATAAGTTTTTTCCTTTTTTGGTAAGTTTTGTTTTGGTTATATTTTAATCAATTTAAATCGGATTTGTTTGTTGGAGAATAATCCTTAAGAGTAAGACCATCAATTTTAGTCATTTTCTTTTTTTCTTTTTTTTATATTTCCATTTTTAGAATTTTTTTATTTTTTTAATAAAAATTCAATAAAAAATTTGAGTTTCCCTCGGGTTTTCGCTATATAAAGCATTATAAGCCCTTTATGGAAACATTGATTGATAGAAATAAAAATTTTCGTGAGTTTTTTTCATTTGTGAGATTTATTCATCTTCCCTATAATCTTTCATTACGATAGCAACCCAAAAAAATCAAATAATGAAGAAGGAAGTCAAAAGAGAAACAACAAGTGCATATTGTGGGGGGAGAGAGAGTGAATTTACCAAATAGATCTAATTTTGGATAAATAAAAAATTCTTTCTCACTTTCCACTTGGAATAAAATGGAAATGATTGAGACATGGGAGTGTCTTTAGAGTTGATAGTTTGCATCATCTCGCGACTTATCTAAAGATTGAGTGTGTAGCTCTATCACAGGACTGTTATACCTTAACTTAATGCTTACATTTTTTTTTTCTCCCATTTTGAACAAGGCTATGAAAGGAATTTTTTTTTTTTTTTTTTTTTTTTTTTTTTTTTTTTAATTTTTAAAAACAAAATCCAAAAAAACATAATTTTGAACAACTAATGCATCAAAATAATAATTTTCTTGTTTAACCAAATACATTTTTGATTTGTGAATGTTGCCATCTACTTGAATTGTGCTTTAAAAGTTCGGTGAGTAATAATATTACATCCATATTATGTTAAAAGTTCTTCATTGAATTAATGTGATTTTTTTAAATAATTTTATGTTTGGTTTGCATGACTATTTCAAATTGTATGGATTAATTGAGCTTGCAAATAATGGACTCTTTTGACCGTGTATATTCATTCTTACAATGACATTATTGATGTGTGGATTCAAAGAGCGACGATAACTTTTTGCAATTTACTTGCAGGTCTTTCTTGTGTTCATTTTATTCAGTTCCAATTTATAAAATGTTGTCATGCCCGTTTAACAACCACCATACACTTATATTTGACATTCCCCGACAAATGTGCAATACACGTTTTCCTCACTAGTCTTTATAAAATTTTCTATATCAAGAATTGTAGCTCAAGCAATTGTTTGGTCTTGCCACCATTTAAGATATGCAGCATATATCCCTCATGTTTACCAACATTGTTGGGTTTGTGATCTAAATGCATATAGGGTTTGCATGGTTTGATGGGACAATTAGAACACTCGATCATATTTGGCATGTTCCTGATTTGAAGAATAATCTTAACTCATTGGCTACTCTTGATTCAAAAGAGTACAAGTTCATCGGTGGAGATGAAGTTTTAAAAGTTTGCAAAGGTGTTCAAGATGTATGGTAGGGGCGAAATAAGTTCTAGTTATACATCTTGCAATGTCTTTGTCGAGGAACAATCTGCAAAGGTTTAGTACCATGATGGATATTCAGTTTGATACAATACCATTAAGATTTGATTTGGGGACCGTGTTGAAAAGTATAGCTCAATTGAGTTCAAAGGATATCCAACACCTATGGTATCATCCTATTCAATCGCTAGGGACTGGCCTATTATAGAAAGGTACGAGAATGGTACTTTTGTTGTGCATTCGTTAAGTGTATTTGAATGTGTTTAGTCTAGCAACGGGCCTTTTACAATAGTATTTGGTGTAAATTCTATTTCAGGGTGTGATTCGACCCTTTTTGAAAAATTTCAAATAATTTGTGACTTTTTGGAAACCTAAGGTAATTCTACAGAGCAGTGCTTGGATTTATTTATCCTAGTTGGATAATATGGAAGAGGTGAAGAATTTTAGTTTCATTGGAGAAGTTAGTTTGGTTCTTGTTGAAGAGTTTAGTTTATTTCTTGCGGTCAATTTTTTTTTTTTTTTTTTTTAGGTGGAGAAATTTTAGAATTTTGTTATTGCAATGGAATTTGTGTTAAGGTGAAAATTGTTGGGTTTGTAACCCAAATCCATCTAGTGTTTGTGTGGTTTAGTGTACTAGGCCTTGAAGACATTTAAATAAAGTCCATGGAGGAAAAATAGATGGGAAATGCTATGTGTACACAATGAGATATACACAATGCATTATACCCCTCCCACATGGAAGGGGCCTACGAATATTTTATTTTATGTGGATCTCTCTCCATGTAACGGGGGTATAATGCTATGTGTACACCGTACACAACATTTTTCATAATAGATAGCCTACTGCTAGCTGAATGCCCAAGAGGTGGGATAAAATTTCAAGTAGAAAGCTGCCACTCACCCACTGGTTTACCTAGTCCTTGAGTGCTGCATCATTTCAGGTACAACGTGATGCTATTCACTCTATTTAAAAAAGACAAGACACGATACATTATGAAAATATTCTATAAAATTATTGTTTATTTCAATATTCAAAATTTAAAAAAGCTATTTAATATCAATTCAAACTCTAACCACTATTTAAGGTTAAGAGTTACAGATAAAATTGAAATACACAATTACAAAGAACTTTAGAATGTATATAATTTGATAATAATTAATAGTGTGGAGTACAATATTTATACACATGATTAGAGTGGTAAGCAAGAAAAGGAAGTAACAAACTTAACCTATACACGTAAGAATCAATATGGTTACAACAACCAGCTAACAGTATCCATTTGCAGTTGTCGGCTTGTTGAATCAGTCACGTGTGCTTGGTTGAATTGTATTTCAACATCCTCCCTCAAGTTGGAGTTTACTACTTAACTCCAAGCTTGTCCTTAAGAAATAGGAATCTGGTTTGTGTAAGATGCTTAGTTAACAAATCTACAATTTGGTCTGAAGATGGAACATATTGTATACTTAACTTCTTCTCAAGAACTCTGTCCCTGACAAAATGTATATCGAGCTCAATGTGCATTGTTCGTGCATGATAGATAGGATTTGAGGCAAATGCACTTGCACTGAGGTTGTCACACCGTAGTATAGGAATTGATCCAAGATAGAGTTTGATTTCCTTGAGCAATGATTCTATTCATACTATCTCAGTAGTTGCATGTCCTTAAGTGCAAATTGAGTGTTTAATTTGTCAATGAAACACTGCAACAAATTTATCATCATTTCCAGTACTTACTATGTCATCAACATAGACTAAGGCAAAAATGAGTTGTTCTTGATTCATGTAAAAAAAATAGAGAATTATTAGCTTTGGACTTCATACATTTCCATTTTAGAAATATTTCTTCAGTTTCTCATACCATGATCTGGGTGCTTGTTTAAGCCCATAAAGAGCTTTCCCAAGTTTGCACACAAACGTGGGATTAACTTTGTCGACAAATCCTTCCGGTTGGCTCATGTACACTTCTTCTAGCTTTCCATTTAGGAAAGCATTATTTATGTCAACCTGTCTAATATTCCACCATTTCCAAACTACCCATGTAAGTATTATTCTTAGGTAGAGGCTTTTATTACTGGGCTAAAGGTCTCATAAAAATCAACACCTAGGGTTTGCAAAAAAACATTTAGCCACCAACCTGGCTTTGTACTTAGTTACCTTCCCTTCAATGTTCTCTTTGGTTCTAAACACCCATTTGTTTCCTATCACCTTTGATTAACTAGTGGTGGTACTAGTTTCCAGGTCCTATTTCTCAACAATGCCTTGTATTCATCCTCAATTGTTTATTTCCACTGTTTACTTGACAAGGCTTTAGATAAATTGTTGGGTTCTTCTGTGTTCAGTTGGTACCCCCTGCATTGAGTTGAGTAGACTTTTGGTTCAAAGATATCAGCTTTGCTTCTTGTAGTCATAGGATGTTCTATGATCTGTATACCCAATTATACCATTCTCTGATAATCACTCACTATGTTTCATTTGATCATTATCAATGTCATCTTAATGTTCAATTGGAACCTGCTCATCACATGATCCTTCACCTCCATTTTTATTCACTTCTGGTGTCATATCATCAGACTTCTTAAACTAATTAATGCTGTGAGATGTTGTTGCAGGGGTTGTGTCAAGATGAGCTGCATCAGTTGAGTATGTTGAACTGAAGAAAGGAATATATTGGATTATGGTTTCAGATTTTTGAGGATTTTCAGTTTTGTTAAGAAAACCAATCTTCATGGAAAATTCCTTTTCATTGAAGATTACATGTCTGGATAGATAGATTCTACCTATTGTAATGAGGCATTTGTACCCTTTGTATGAGTTGCTAAAGCCAAGAAATAAACATTTCATAGAATGAAAGCTGAATTTGTGTTTTTGGTATGGTCTAAGGCATGGAAAACAGGTAGATCCAAAGACTTTTAGGAACTTATAGTCAACTTGATCATTGTATAGCACTTGACAGGGTGATTTCATGTTGAGGACTGGTGTTGGAAAACTGTTAATCAAATAAGTAGTAGTTTAAAAGGACTCCCACCAATAATGCAATGGCATACTGGCTTGGGCTAGAAGTGTCAATCTGGTTTCTGTTATATGCCTGTGTTTTCTTTCCGTTCTACCATTTTGGACTGGGCTGTGAGGACAGGAGAGTCTGATATCAATACCGGATTGGAGAACTAAGTAAAAGCTCTAAACTCACTTCCCCAATCTAAGTGAAGTGCCTTAATCTTCCTATCAAGTTTATTTTCGACTAAGCTTTTGAATTGAATAAACACACCTAGGGCATCTTATTTATTTCTCATAGGATATATCCAAGTATACCTATTGTAGTCGTCAATGAAAAAGATATGGTATCTAAAACCATTTGTAGAATTTAGAGGCACAGGACCCCAGACATCTGTATGGATTAGGTCTAGGGGGCTGAGGCATTTGTGGTAGACAATTTAAATGGTAGAGAATGTGATTTACCAAACTGGCAAACATCACAGAAATGATAGTTTTCATTGTCATGAAATTTTTTGTTACAAGACTTGAGCACTTGTGACATCACACGATTGGAAAGATGTCCAAGTCTCATATGCTATAATTCAAAACTAGACTCAGACTCTCTAGCACTTTTGGGAACATCAGACACTTTGGACTTGACTACAGAACTTGAGAAATTCGACTTATTGGGGTAGACTGACACTTGGTAGGAAGACCTTTTTGTTGGTTCATTTGGGTGTTCAACCTGATACAATCCATCTTTAAGCTTTCCCTACAGAAGTAACTTCTGGGTTTGTTTGTCCTTAATAGCACAAGAGTCAGAGTGAACACTAAGACTTTCATTACCATTATACTCACGAGCTTCAGTCAAATTTTCTTTCACAATAGTAACGTGATTACTTGCTCCTGAATTAGCATACCAGGCTGGATCTGCAACAGTACTTGGTGAAGTCACAAAAACAGCTGGTCCTGGGTGATTGTTCTAGTACTGGCGATCGGGTTTGGTGCCCATGTATCTTTCATCATAGTGATTGAAGCGTCTTTCTACTGAGTGATTATTCATTCCACAGATTTGACACAGGCCCTTTTCTCCAATTTGCCTACTTCATTTGCCTCTACTTCTTCCCCTGTAGTTATTATTTCTACCACCAAAATTAGATCTACCTCATCTGCTACTGTTTGACTTATGCACAAAGTTTGCTGAGACCTAGCTTAAGTTTATTGAGACCATGTTGTTTTTCACAGCGTTCATATGTTCAAGCCTACTCTCATAAGTTATAAGTGTGGATTTTAACTGATGCCAAGAGATGGATTCTCTATTGTTAATTTGAACCACAATAGGAATGTAATCCTCATCCAATCCAGCTAATATTTGGGTCACAAGGTTACTGTGAGGAACCCTTTTCCTGCAATTTCGAGGTTATCTGCTAGCTGCTTGACTGTGTTCAGGTATTGATCAATACTCATTGAGCCCTATTGTGTTCTCTGAAGTTCACCAATAAGGAAGGTGACTCTAGACTTGTTCATAACTCCAAAACTTTCCTGGACAGCATTCCACAAATTACAGGAGTTTGAAGATCCCATTACTCTCATGGAAATCTCCGGTGTCATTGAAGAATAAAGCCAGCCCATTACTAGTTGATCAGTGGACATCCATTTTCCATACTTAGCATTTGGTGTCAATTCAATAGTTACATCAGTTGAACCAAAGGTTTGTGTGGCTAGGAATTCTGATGGACATTTTCTAGTGCCTGAGATGAACCTTTCAAGGTATGGCCCTTAATGATGGGCATAACCATGTTCATCCACAGCGAAAAGTTATTTCTATCTAGCTTTACTGGAGGAACTTAGGTAACCAAATGATGTCATTTGATTTCTTCCCAACATTGGAGGCATCAACATGCTTGATGCTGGCTGAGCAGACTGTGCACTGTTGTTGAATCCGATGGCCATTGAAATACTCTGATACCAAGATAAAATTCAGATACAATTGCAAAGAACTTTAGAACGTATATGATTTAATAATAATTAACAGTATGAAGTACAATATTTATACACATGATTGGAGTGGTGAGCAAAAAAATGAAGTAACAAACTTAACCTATACATGTAAGAATCAATATGGCTACAACAACCAGCTAACAGTATCCATGTACAGTTGTCCGCTTGCTGAATCAGTCACGTGTGCTTGGTTGATTGTATTTCAATAGTTACCTTTATGAATAATCCTTAATTGCTAGCAAGAACAAAATAGGTTTTCTATAAGTTTGGGTAAATTTCACCGAAAAAACTCCTTCTCTACAAACCACCACCTCCGGACTCATCATCTTCACTGGAACCACCACAAAGTTCAGTCGCACAATTTAATTCGTGCCAGAGTGCATGAGAGAATATTTTAAGCGTTGACCAAAAGACTATTACTGCATGAGAAAGTGATTGGCTTCTATTCTCATTAGGATTATACATAGATGAAGAATCTAAGAATCGTTGTAGTTTATTTTATCTTATTAGTGCAGGTGTTTGTCAAGGATGAAACTTGCTAAACTTAAAACTCAGATTGAGAAAGAGGGCTAGGTCCCTGGAAAGGCTTTCAGGGAGAGGGGATGATTATAGTAGATTGTAGGCTAAATCTTAATTAATCAAATCTAAGTGTAAACTGGTAATGAAAGTCAAGAAATTTGCAATTTTGTTATATTTGCGCCCAATTTGCAAAAGGTGCAATGCATAACAAGATATGGTGGTCAAATTCAAGTGTTACAAGCCTATGCATTAAAAACCTTTTAAAGTTATAGAAATGCAATACATATTTGACAAGTTTCCGACAAAAGCATAATTCTCAAAATCACAAATATCTAAAATCAATAATATTTTGTTTGTGAAATTTGCAATTTTGTTATATTTGCGCCCAATTTGCAAAAGGTGCAATGCATAACAAGATATGGTGGTCAAATTCAAGTGTTACAAGCCTATGCATTAAAAACCTTTTAAAGTTATAGAAATGCAATACATATTTGACAAGTTTCCGACAAAAGCATAATTCTCAAAATCACAAATATCTAAAATCAATAATATTTTGTTCGTGATCTGAGAAAGCTACGTTGGTGACCTAGGTTTGGATCATGGAGAGTTTTTGTTGGACTTATTCATTTTTAATTTTTAGTGATTAAGCATTTTGTTAGGTTGAGATTCAAAACAAGAAAATAGCATTTGCTAAAGGTGGTGCATGGGTGGGCCTTTTAAAACACTTATTCTACCAAACAAAAGTTCATTCTCAGTTGAGAATGCTAAGATAGAGTCATGTTCGCCACAACATTCATTAGATATTTGAAGAAGTCCAAAGTTTGGAAATTCGAAATTCAATTTTAATCCACAAAACTTTATATATATCAAAACTGATCTTAAAGTAATAAAATTAATAATAGTTTATTTTCTAGATGAATATTGTAATGTCGTGAAGTTCAGTAGAACCATAACCTTTTATCATATCAATATTTAGTCCATATTAGATTCAATTAAAAGGTTATATTAAATTTAGATCAAAGTCAATACATTTAATGGAATGTTCAGCTTTTCAACCACACATTCCATCAAATTTTATCAAAGTTTACTAATTTTTTTTTCTTCTAACCCAAACAGGGGCTTAACAACATTCTATATTTTTGTTCCCGAAGAAGCATAAACTCTGTACATCAATTTTCTAGAAACTTAAAATGTTGATGGTATCAAAGAGATGCAACTTCAATGTTTCAAGTATGAAAGTTCTAGACGAATATTATAGGATATAATCCCGTGAGAAATATATATTTGTGCAATATTTGAGTGTAATCTTTTTAAAAATTGGTAAACTATTCGAACTAAAATTTGAAGTTTCTTAATTAATAAAAGTATAAATTGCATTATTTTTAAAGCTTATTTGCTGCTGTAAAGTTATGTTTTGATTGACAATATTCTTAAAGTAATAAGCTGACATGCTTAAAGCTATGTTATATTTGATCAACATCATTAAAATATTTAGACATAATTTTTTGTTTCATTAAGTACTATTATTACTCTTGTTATATATGAGTGCATTTATGTTTTGATTGTGTGTCCAAGGGGAAGATATTATAAATGTTGATATATGTGGACATTATAACCACCAAGTTCATACTATTGTTAGTTTAGTATGAACGGCAATGAATTCATTAAATCATATGGGTTATGCTCGATTATATTTGGTATTGGCAATAGTATCTAATTGAATTTGTGATTGCTCCTTGGAGGAGAAACTCAAGAATAATAAAAAAATATCATGAAATAATTTCAGATTCTGTGCAAGAATAATAAAAAATATCGTGAAATAATTTCAGATTCCGTAGATCTAATTGAATGCTCCAGAAGAGTCAATATGTTGTTATTTGCGATGAATAAAAATTAATATAGTTCTTTTGCTCCTCAGAATATAAAAAAGAAACCAAGTATGTTTTAAATATGTATATCATAATTTGTATTGCACGCTTATGAGTGCAATTGCAACATCTATTGCAATGAATCAAAAGTTCAATATCCTAAAAAATTTATTATTTGACATGATCAGTTAGATCATCTCGAAGCAATAATAATGCGAAAAATAATTGAGAGTGTCTATTGAAATAATAGAAGATTTTTCAATATAATGAGATTTTGTCTAATCCTGAATAATTGGGTGATACTAGTCTCATCAGGTTCTCGTACAAAGTTCTTAATGAGGCAATTTTCTTAGCATATTCAATTAGACAATGTATAATATTCCTATACTGGGTTTATCTTAGTAAGATTTTAACGGTGTATATTCTTTGTTCAATAGATATTCAAAGAAAATGTTCAAATTATTACCGTTATAAATTTCATAACCTATAAGACATTTTCTATCGTAACTTTATAGTTTTACTTATCATATGTTACATATCGTATACAAGATCCTAAAGAAAACAACAACATATATTTCCAATATAATTGCATCGATCATCATGATCACTACAGTCAACTATTGATAAATGAATGTTTTGTATGAAGATCATACTATTTAGACTATAACAAGACAATAATGTGAAAAATATTTGACTAGAATTATGGAGTTGTAGATATTGGAGCACATGACATGGATGATTCAATACGTAAATTTGCATTGATTGAAATACGGTGAGTGATTGCACTCTTTTTTCTTCATTATTATCATATTCCTACAGTCCTAATCATAACATTTGAATATTCAGAATTGGTTCTCAATACTACATACAAGAATTTTGACTCCTTTTATTCTCTTTTGTTTATGACATAAAGTATATATCTCTCTTGCATTTATTGCATGATTTGACAAAAAAATGAAGATCTTTTAATATTGGAAATGAAAAATGTCAAATAAGAATAAGGCTCGACATTATTTGAAATGTCAAAGAAATTTTTAATATTGTAAAGCATAAACATGGACACATTAAGTGGGAACATAAATATTTTGACAAATAATTTTGAAGTCGTCATTATATAATTTAGATTTTTATCATAAACAATTAAAAAAGAAGAAGAAGAAGAAGAAGAAGCAATTTTATCAAATTTTGTGTGTGCGTGAAATATCTATGCATTACAAACCCTACTAAACTTTTCTTGAAGAATAAGAGAATATAAATTAACTGTAAATAGTCAACATTTAATTATTTGATATTAACTATTAAATCTTGGAATCCATCTTCAAATGTCAGCCGTCAAATTAATTAATATATTCCTATATAATTTATGTGAGAATAAACTCATAATATTAACAAATTCAACCTCAAATGTTCATGAAAAATCTCTTTTATTTAATGATAGATAATTTATTTATTGCATTCGTAGTTGTGATTTAAATTATTTACAAAACATATTTAAGAAGTGTTGCAAGTCAATAATGGTTCTTAAATTCCACAATTGTGACTGAAATTATATGATTGAGATCGGATAAGACATTAAATTTTGTGACAAATCTTTAGATGATAGTAAACAATATTGAAATTTCAATGATGAATTTTAGAAAAATAAATGTTAAGTGAGAAAAAGTAAATTTCCAACTTGAGTAATATATTGCCCCTTTGCAAGTCTCTTTTTCTTCAGTATTCAAATAGTAAGCATAAAGTTTGTCTTTCTAGAAATCGTTATTATATCGTGCCTCATCGCCATCGTTTTGGACTTCCTCTATTGCTGCTTTTAGAAGGCATGGAATATATATAAAATTAAAATTGCTGCTAAAAACAATATAATAGCCCCAAAAAATTACATGTTTAATGTGTTAAGATACAATTGAAAAAGAAAAGGAATTTAAAATTTGAGCATGTTTAGAAGCTTCTATTAATCAATATTTTCACATTAAGAGAGATGCGAACATATGAATTAGAGAAAAGGACTTTTGAGTTTCAATTTCTTTGGATATCCAAGTCCGATTTCAAGTAATTGAATACCAGCTCCAAGCTTACAAAAATATTTAAAGAATTTGGGAGTAGTCGATAGTGGATAGCGGATTTTCAGAAACATCTGCCCCCTATCGATTCCATGTGTGCTTAAACTTTACTTTTTTTAAGAGAGTAATTAATAGGAAAAAAAATTGAGAATCATGTTTGACAAATTAACTTATAAGTAAGTTTGAGATACTTTTAAACACAATTAAACACCCTTTTTGCTTTTGCATTATAATTTATAGTCTAGTGCGTGCTCAACGTCTTTGTGACTAAGCATTTCAAACTTCAAATTCGGTCTTTCAGAAGATATGAAAAGCATTACTTAAATTTCATAAAAGATATGATCTTGCACTAGAATAATTCCGTCCTGTCATTTTCATGCACTAGTTCTTTCCTTTCCAATTTTATATATATGTACCAAATATATTCAAGTAAATTTTCACAATATATTACACCATTTTTCTTGTATTTTTCTCCACCAAAACTACACTCTCTTAAAATGATTCATACTGCAGATATTCAAGATCAAGAATCACTAGCAGAAGAACTAGATGAAGACCTTTCCCTATGTGACTTTCCCATAAACGCGGATGAAAATGATCAGATCATCAAAGACCTATCCAAGAATCATGTCATGCAATCATCGCCGTCCAATTTCTTTGAATTTTTCAGTGATTTAAGTTCTGAAATGTCTCATGCAGAAGAAATTATTTTCTGTGGTAAGCTTTTACCTTACAAGATCCAACCTGATAATGTTCTTGATGATATTCAGAAGTATCCCCTTCGAGATGATGAGAAATCGAAAGGGACCGATAGACGAAGATGTCAATCATCGGATGAGTTGAAGATCATGAGATCAAACGGTACAAACACCGAGCTATTGCGAAGCAGCAAATCTTTAGGGTTTAGGTCATTTAGGGCATTAAAGCCAAGATGGAATATTTTCATGTTTGGGTCTGTAAAATTTCCACCCGAGATGGATCTTCAAGATATAAAAAACCGGCAGATTCGATGCAGAACCGGGAGTATTTTTCCGTGGATAGATGCCGGAGAGAAGGCTCCGATGCGCCGGACTGATAGGAGAAACAAATGGGGTTATGATTTGCTAAGGGTGTTAAGTTGCAGAAACCATGAAAATGTAGCTGTGAAGGCTTCAATTGGTATCATGCCAAGAAGTATGTAAACATGTAACACCGTTCATTTCATTTAAAGTTTAAATTGTCAAAGAAAAATCATATTTACTTATTTAAACATTGTCTTAGACACATCATCTCTTGATGCAGTCCAAATATTTCGCTTTCATCTATCTAGAAATGCTATTTTTTTTTCTAGCTATGCCCAAGGCAATGGAGAACTGGAAAGGATTTGGCGCAGGGGTGGGTGGGTTGGTTAAAGAGATTCAGGACCGTGGAAAGCAGCAATTATTTTGCTGGTATTTTTCTATTGGCTGGTATTCCATTTCACGACCTGAGATGTAATAATATTTTTCAAAATAAGTGACAATAAAATTTAAATTCAACTCTTTTATGTAAGTTTGTACCATGTTAACACTCTCATCTATATACTAAGGTATTAACGACCAACGAATAAATGTTATATTTTTTATAAGTAGGAGTATCCAAAGAAAACTCAAACAAAAAATCTGTCATCCTTAAAACTTTACCTTTTAAGAGAAGATATTGTATAGTTGTGGTAGAGCTATAGGCCTTTTTTTTGGTCTACTATGGTAGAAAGGGAGCCAATATTCACGAGGGCCCCTTGATACATATCATGTTGGTAAATAAATTATAATTAAATAAAAAAAATTATATTGGTGTATGTTTATAAATTACTATTGAAACATTTAATCTAAAAACTTAAATAATACATATCGAACAATGCTAACACCTGCATTATTTTACAAGTTATAGGTTTTTTTTTTTTTTTTTTTTTTTTTTTTTTTTTTTTTTGTGGTGTGAGAGACATATTTTATAATTACATATGAAGGTCAATTTTAGTGGCTTCTAATGGGTTGTTCATTTTATTATCCCTTTTTTTAGTAAGTTTATTTTATTATCTTGAACGTTCTTGATATGACAACGTAATCAAGTATAAAATAGATG
Source organism: Olea europaea var. sylvestris (assembly GCF_002742605.1). Taxonomy (NCBI): domain Eukaryota; kingdom Viridiplantae; phylum Streptophyta; class Magnoliopsida; order Lamiales; family Oleaceae; genus Olea; species Olea europaea. The sequence goes on from NC_036238.1 coordinate 26,519,436, forward strand.
AATTATTAAATTAGTTGGTGGATCGTAAATCGACCTCTTATGCACATAAAAAGTTTCCAAGTGATTAGATTTCACAAGATTTGAAAATCTACTTTATTGTTTTTGGTTCATATTTGTTGTTTAATATGTCAATATGAAATTGAAATTATTGACAATTTTTTATTAGTGATATCTAGAAAAGGGTGGATCTTTCCCCGTGTGTATGTGACATAAATGTATGTTTGCGTTCACAATGATGGAAAAGAAAGCATGATTTATTTAATTTTGACGGCCAACTTTGCATATGAAAATCATGTAATATAACTAAAGTTGTTGCCATGAATGCGTCACCCTTCAAAGTGTATTTGTTGAATTGTTTGGATAAAGATAATGTCTTCTTTCAAATGAATGACCATTTTTTATCCATAGGAATTAGAAATGAAAAAGGATATCTTTCACCTAGAGTTACGAGGTGATTTTTCATTTGTTAAATGGTGTTCAGATATCGTTGTCTTTTTATTTTATTTTTCTTAATTCAAAGTTAAATTTCAATTTAATTAAATATTTCATAATATCTACAAGTACTATTCACTTATATAACACTTATTTTTTTCAAAAATCAAATTT
>NC_036238.1:26525041-26540925 GCF_002742605.1 Olea europaea var. sylvestris
CAATAGCAAGCACATAAATAGTGTTAACAAGGCGGTAGACAACCCGATAACGTGACTCAACACCAACAATTACCTGACCAGACGAGGCAGCTAAAGGATCATCACCAAGCGAGTCTGATGGACCTGCAGTGATGGAATTAGTGGTGCTGGAATTTACGGCGGCGGAGGTCGGGTGGTGGGTTTTGGAGGAGAAAGAGTGGCGGGTTTGGCGGAAGGAGGACACTGCCATCAGAGCACGGGAAGGCGGAAACCATTCGCGGGTCTGAACGAGGACGTCGGGCCCATTACTGGGTTGGAGTGAAAGAGCGAGACAGGACATCTGGGTTTGGTTGTTCTTTGTTTCAGATTCTCAGATCTGGGTATCTTCCTTGGGCGGCGACGATGACAGTGCCAGTAGAGGCGACTGATATTTTGATCAGTAGATCGCGGATCGCAATTGTGTGTGTCGTGGGTGGGTTGGGGGAAGGGAGAGGGGGGTAGATTTCAGTTCGCTTCTGAGATTTGAGCAGAGCAAAGAGCCTGGAAATTGATCAGTGTACAATCTACTCGGCACATGGTACAACTATAGAAACTTCTCTCTTCTCACTGTTTACGTTAAAAAGGAAAAGTAGCATCAGAGGTCCCCAAATGTATTTGCATGTTGCACCTTGGTCCCCGTTCTTAAAAACAGAGCATTTACAAATTTTACATCCTCAATCTTTCATGTTATTAGCACTTACAACCTTCTTGACAATTTTACCATTACCTCAAGGACATGTTTGACAAGCTAAGGCCGGATTGGTTACAGTTCGTATAATCGGGACGTCTTGCACCAATTAACAAGATTGAGGCCATCCCACTAGGACACGTTGAAGAGAGAAAAAAAAAACTCAAAACTTAACAAAATACAGTAGAATTGCACAAGATATAGATACGTTCAGCAAATGTAGCAGTGTATAGAATGGAGTGTACGGCAAAACAATTCGTATGATCAACTTCAAATTTATTGTAGTCTAATAGACATCAAGTTGTAAAGCTCAACTCGGGTGCTGAATTCTGGGTTTTAGATCAGTATCACGGTGATACAGCCACATGGAAAAGTGATATTATTCATCCAATTCCTAAATGGTCGACTGGGTCAAAGTTTCCGATTGCATCACATGGCAAGAAACAAAAATGAACTGATTTCTTCGCCTACAATTTCACGCAAAGAAGATAAGTGACGCTGGTAATTTGCCAAGAGCAACAGTCAACCATCAAAACTTACTAAAGTTGATGAAATTCAGGGAGAGAAAAACGAGTATATAAAAAACTCATCGGTTTTAAGCACACCAGATTATAGCTGTGCTACACTACGTTTGTGCAACTCCAATTCTAATAACTTGCTGCCCGTGTAACATGAAGTTAAAATTGAGGAGACGATCCTCCTTTGTAAAGCTTTGAACTCCAATGCAAGCTTTACATCCCACATGGGTGTTTCCCTGCAAAACGAAAGAACATTTCTTCAAAATGTTCTTCAAGGGTCGAAGATTGATCCTGTAACATACAGCCAGTTGTTACCTGTCATCCAGTGTTGCTTCGCCAAGGGCTTCCATCATACCTTCAAAGGTAGAGCAAAGGTCTCCAAGGACTTCTAGTTCAATTTCTAAGTTTTCCCGAGTCTGCAAATGGTCATATAGAGGAGTTAAGAACAAAATGTTTACACATGTATTAGGCAGATGGCCACTAGCTAGTGAAACCAAAAAGCTTTACAGACATTTGAAGAATAAGCATTAAAAAAATTACAAGAGTATTTGACTCCCACGTTGGAGTCCGAGCTCTGCGAAGATGATTCAATAAAGGTCGTGGCAACCCATAATTAAAGATCGCATGATTCTTTGAGAACCAGGTTCCTCGAACCATGTGAGTGTTCCATTCACAAGCTGCCCCTCCGCCCTCACAATCTTCATCTTGTGGAACATCAATATCTGTAACAGAAATCAAAACATAATTACTTGTAAAATTAACGGATACGAACCAATAGACGAAATGGAACTAAGCGAGATCCAGGGGTGGGTTGCACATCCAACTGATGTATATACATGCAAACCTCCAAAATTATCAGGATTAAGTACACGAGAGGATAATATAGAGCAGTACCAAGTGAAATAACATCGTGGGGATTGTCTCCTTGAGTGAAGAAACCGTAGAACGTTACCAAATGAGAACTAGAGAAGTTACCATAACTAAGAAAGCATTGTTCTCCGGCATTGCATGGTCTGGACAAAGGAAATTTTAAAGAATTCGTAGTAGAATCAATTCGACCATAGTGCATTATGTGCGGGCACATCTATCAATGAGGGGAAAACAAATATGAGCTAAGCAACAAATTAGTTGAGAGGTAAAAATAACAAGGATACAGTCTTAACACGATGATAATGTCTGCCTACCATATTAAATAGCAAGTAGTGATGTGATTCTGTCCTAATGATTTGTATTTGCAGTATATAGCATTTACATCAGCAGTTGAGTTAATTGAGATATCTTTTCATTCCATTTTGTAATTTTTTTTCCCCCGAGGGCGTGCAATCCTCAAAATGTTTAGACCTTTTCATCAGGTTTAGCATCGTGCTTGCTCTATTTTGCAAGAGCCTTATGAAATATTGCAGCTATAAATCACACAACACACAGAACAAAAGAAGTTCGTCGAATTAAGTGCAGACCGAGTGATTAAGAAAGCCAGCAACAGGAATTAAGCAGGTCCTCAGTTTTCCATCACTGAACATAACTTTCATGCTATTAGAGTACCAAAGCTCACAAGCCCATAAGAACTGCTCCCATGTATACAGCTCTCGTGGAAATTCATCAGGATGGCAATCGCATAATGCAGGAAATAACTCATCATATTGGATACGTAGATGCTGCAGCAAAACGTAGTTATGTCAATCTCTGAATACATAAAAACAGAAAAGAACTTAAAAGGTGATACTAAAAATCAAACCCATCCTGACCAACACGTCAAAGTCTGGTCCTTTTTTATGAGAATGCATCCTTCAAAGAGTTTCAACAGAACTACAGAAAATTATGATGAAATACTACCAATAGTGTTTGGAAGTGACACTGGGAAAAATCATTTTATCTTTATAAATTTTAATTCTAGAACATATAAGCCCCTGTTTGACAACCATTAAAAAGAGTTTTTTTTTTTTTTTGGTGGGGGGGGGGGGGGGGGGGGGGATGACAAAAAGGGGCTAAATAGTAGGAAAAAGTGCTGCTTTACATGAGGAAAGCAATTCTAACCTATTTGACTTTACCATTTCTATCTTTTCGCATTCCTTTCCTCATCCAAATTCTAATTCTATTTAAACAAGACACATGCACACTTTAAGGCACTTCAGTAAAGCAGCTGATAAAATGTAAATTTCCATGACCGGCAAATTAATGACCTCTCGTCTTAGAATGTAAGATAACCTACTTACTTCTTCTTTAACTTTAGGCAAAGGACTGAAATCCTTCACCATTTCTTGTAATTTTAATATATTCAACAGGGTTCACATGCCTAAAAGTCCTTTTTCTATCCACTCACCAGGTGTGTATACATATTCAATTCTTTCTACTAAATGGATTTTTGTAATTATATTCAACATAATACACGCTACTCGTCTTTTATCTTAAGTTCCATACATTCTGTCCGAACCCATAATTTAGAATGGAATCGACCAGCAGAATAAAAAGAGTGTACATGCATCTTCTTAATGAATCAAAGATTTTTATCATATAACTCAATCTGTCTTGAATGATACATGAAACAGATGGAATCCTTATGATTGAAACAGTAGTGCTTTATAACCTCTTTGGCTTGAACAATCTCTTCTAACAACAAAGCTCCATCTAATGCCATGACAGCATCAATACCAAAGCTCAAACCTGTGTTGTATACATAATCAAATAGCCACATTAAGTATGTTAGAAATTTATAGAGCCATGTTTCAAACAGCAAGGTTTACAAACTTTACTGATGTAGAATAGATTGACTCTCAGCAGAAGAAGAAGAAGAAGAAGAAGAAGAAGAAGAAGAAGAAGAAGAAGAAGAAGAAGAAGAAGAAGAAGAAGAAGAAGAAGAGGACAGAGAAGACAGCAGAATTGCAGCAGAAGACAGGGAAAGGAAGAGGAAGAAGCGGAGAAGAAAAGTAAAAGAAAGGAAGAAGAAAGTACTAGAGAAAAGAACAAGTGAGAGAGGGCAGTAATGCCTGTTAATTTCCATCTTGTCTGCCTTTCTTTTACTTCAAATACATCACTCATAAGGTCAGGCCCAAATACATACCCAAATTTAGAAGTCCAAAATAATAAAACCCAAAAGTAATCAAATGGATGTCCTCCTCAAGTTTAATTTGGAGAAGAAGAATTTGGTTTGAAGTAATTCTATGTGAAGTCAAAAACTAAATTTTTCTGTATATTGGTTAACTAGGTTACAAGAGCTTGATATACGCACCTACCCTCCTAGAGTAATTAAAAGGAAATAATTAACAAGACAATCCTATAGTTACGCTAAACCCAAGAATACTCCTATTCAAGTGGTGTGACCATGTCCAACAAGTATTGCACACCTACACTATCGCACAGTCCAAGCACATGTCCGACATGCTATGTGGCGTGTCGTAAATTTTTCCTATTCTTAATAGTTTTAACACACGAAGAACATGTATTCAATGCCAACACATAAAGTGCCCATTTAGTAAATTTTGGATTCTATAATCTGTGACATTCTTTAATTGTTAAATATTTACGTAAAAGGTAAGACTAAGTTGAGAAAACACTATGAACTTAGTGTTGAATTTTCTTTATATATGGAAACTCCTCATGTTCAAAAAAATTTATATGCAAAGGTGTCAAAGCTCAAAAGTATTGATTTATTGAAAAACACATAAATATGAAATTTTTCTAAGCCCTTGTTTGAGCCTCATTTTGGAGAAAAAATGTATTATTGAATACTGATTGTTTTAGGAAAATATCTGGTTAAAAAGTAAGAAAAAGTTTTCGATTTATGTGTAAAATTATTTTATTGGAGAATGTGTGATTGAAAATGAGTTTTGAAAAAATGATTTGTTGAGAAAATGGGTTCAAACAAGTGCTAAGAGATAGGGACTCAATATTAAAATATTTGAAGTTTCTTTTCTGCTTTGACCCGTAGGGAGATGTAGTTGGAGTTTTAGATTTATCTCAAGGAAAAGGACATTAATATAACGAAATATATGTTGAACTATGCACAAATATTGCCATATTTCACATTCACGAAATGCATCATACATTATTATACATGGAGGATATTGGGACATTTGTGAATGCAAAAAAGCCGTACTGTAGCTTGTTTGTTGAGAAACAATCTGAAATTTACTAAAGCCTTGTTTGAGCACCATTTCTGGGGGAAGAATGCATTTTGAACAATAAGTTAATGGAAAATGTGTGGTTAAAATTTAAGGAAAAATTGTAGGTTCATATGTAATATTATTTTATAAAAAAATGTGTGGATAAAAATGAATTTTGAAAAAATGAACTTTTAGAAGAATGAGACTCAAACAATTCCTAAAAGTCTAATTTTTGACTTTACCATTTCTATCTTTTCGCATTCCTTTCCTCATCCAAATTCTAATTCTATTTAAACAAGACACATGCACACTTTAAGGCACTTCAGTAAAGCAGCTGATAAAATGTAAATTTCCATGACCGGCAAATTAATGACCTCTCGTCTTAGAATGTAAGATAACCTACTTACTTCTTCTTTAACTTTAGGCAAAGGACTGAAATCCTTCACCATTTCTTGTAATTTTAATATATTCAACAGGGTTCACATGCCTAAAAGTCCTTTTTCTATCCACTCACCAGGTGTGTATACATATTCAATTCTTTCTACTAAATGGATTTTTGTAATTATATTCAACATAATACACGCTACTCGTCTTTTATCTTAAGTTCCATACATTCTGTCCGAACCCATAATTTAGAATGGAATCGACCAGCAGAATAAAAAGAGTGTACATGCATCTTCTTAATGAATCAAAGATTTTTATCATATAACTCAATCTGTCTTGAATGATACATGAAACAGATGGAATCCTTATGATTGAAACAGTAATGCTTTATAACCTCTTTGGCTTGAACAATCTCTTCTAACAACAAAGCTCCATCTAATGCCATGACAGCATCAATACCAAAGCTCAAACCTGTGTTGTATACATAATCAAATAGCCACATTAAGTATGTTAGAAATTTATAGAGCCATGTTTCAAACAGCAAGGTTTACAAACTTTACTGATGTAGAATAGATTGACTTTCAGCAGAAGAAGAAGAAGAAGAAGAAGAAGAAGAAGAAGAAGAGGAAGAGGAAGAGGAAGAGGAAGAGGAAGAGGAAGAGGAAGAAGAAGAGGAAGAAGAAGAAGAAGAAGAGGAAGAAGAAGAAGAAGAGGACAGAGAAGACAGCAGAAGACAGGGAAAGGAAGAGGAAGAAGCGGAGAAGAAAGTACTAGAGAAAAGAACAAGTGAGAGAGGGCAGTAATGCCTGTTAATTTCCATCTTGTCTGCCTTTCTTTTACTTCAAATACATCACTCATAAGGTCAGGCCCAAATACATACCCAAATTTAGAAGTCCAAAATAATAAAACCCAAAAGTAATCAAATGGATGTCCTCCTCAAGTTTTATTTGGAGAAGAAGAATTTGGTTTGAAGTAATTCTATGTGAAGTCAAAAACTAAATTTTTCTGTATATTGGTTAACTAGGTTACAAGAGCTTGATATACGCACCTACCCTCCTAGAGTAATTAAAAGGAAATAATTAACAAGACAATCCTATAGTTACGCTAAACCCAAGAATACTCCTATTCAAGTGGTGTGACCATGTCCAACAAGTATTGCACACCTACACTATCGCACAGTCCAAGCACATGTCCGACATGCTATGTGGCGTGTCGTAAATTTTTCCTATTCTTAATAGTTTTAACACACGAAGAACATGTATTCAATGCCAACACATAAAGTGCCCATTTAGTAAATTTTGGATTCTATAATCTGTGACATTCTTTAATTGTTAAATATTTACGTAAAAGGTAAGACTAAGTTGAGAAAACACTATGAACTTAGTGTTGAATTTTCTTTATATATGGAAACTCCTCATGTTCAAAAAAATTTATATGCAAAGGTGTCAAAGCTCAAAAGTATTGATTTATTGAAAAACACATAAATATGAAATTTTTCTAAGCCCTTGTTTGAGCCTCATTTTGGAGAAAAAATGTATTATTGAATACTGATTGTTTTTGGAAAATATCTGGTTAAAAAGTAAGAAAAAGTTTTCGATTTATGTGTAAAATTATTTTATTGGAGAATGTGTGATTGAAAATGAGTTTTGAAAAAATGATTTGTTGAGAAAATGGGTTCAAACAAGTGCTAAGAGATAGGGACTCAATATTAAAATATTTGAAGTTTCTTTTCTGCTTTGACCCGTAGGGAGATGTAGTTGGAGTTTTAGATTTATCTCAAGGAAAAGGACATTAATATAACGAAATATATGTTGAACTATGCACAAATATTGCCATATTTCACATTCACGAAATGCATCATACATTATTATACATGGAGGATATTGGGACATTTGTGAATGCAAAAAAGCCGTACTGTAGCTTGTTTGTTGAGAAACAATCTGAAATTTACTAAAGCCTTGTTTGAGCACCATTTCTGGGGGAAGAATGCATTTTGAACAATAAGTTAATGGAAAATGTGTGGTTAAAATTTAAGGAAAAATTGTAGGTTCATATGTAATATTATTTTATAAAAAAATGTGTGGATAAAAATGAATTTTGAAAAAATGAACTTTTAGAAGAATGAGACTCAAACAATTCCTAAAAGTCTAATTTTAATGTACACCAAATAGGGGCTGATACGCTTGAAGTAAATTGTAAATGATGAGGACATCCATTTGATTACTTTTGGGTTTGTATTTGGGCTTGACCCCATAACTTTTATCTATAAGTGGTGTATTTGAAGTGAAAGAAAGGCAGACAAGATGGAAAATTAACAGGTTTTACTGCCCTCCCTCACATGTGCTTCTCTCTGGTACTTTCTTCTTCCTTTCTTTTACTTTTCTTCTTCACTTCTTCCTCTTTCTTTCCCCCTGTCTTCTGCTGCAATTCTACTGTCTTCTCTGTCCTCTTCTTCTTCTTGTTCTTCTTCTTCTGCATTTATTCTATTTCTTCTGCTGAAACTTAATCTATTCTATATCAAAGTGGTAGCAAAGCTAAACTTGGGAGAAATACTCAACTCCTACAACGACTGCTCTATCTGCTATAACTTCCACCAAGATTTTGTGAAGAGAATAAACTAAACTATATACCCATACACATAGCCCTTGCAACTCCCCCAGCACTCACCAAAGGTCTGTTTTATATATATATACACACACACTCCAAACGCTGTCACACCTTCCCTGCCACCGGTTGCCCTTATCGCACACCCAGTTACCTACAATTGTACCACCATCTAACAAATACAACCTCCGACAGCTTTTTCCCCACCATAATCTTCACCAATCGAGCAGCCCACCTCCTGTCGACGCTGAAAATCAACGGCCCAGTATCTACAAACACGATCCACTTCATAGTCTTGGGCTTCCATTGTTAATACATGCATTTGGGCCCAGTTTTGTAATTTGGGCTCAGTTATTGCCCCTGTTTTCTTTATATGTAAATTAGTTTGATTTCGCAAATTTAAAAAAAAAATTAATTTAATTTAAAAAATAAAAGGGAACAGAAAATAAAATAAAAGAGAAATGAAAAAAAAAAGTGAGAAAAAAAAAAGAAAAGAAAAGAGAAAAGCGAAAAGCGAAATAAAAAAGAAGTGAAAAAAATAAAAATGTATTGTCTAACATCGTTTTGCAGGCACCTCTTTATATTCCGGTTGATTTGGCACAGCTACTTCAATGAGCGAAAGGGAAGTTACTATTTTTATTTATTATTGGTTTAGATTACTGTTTCGTTTTAAAATTGCATCAATATTTTTGTGTGCTACTGTTATTCCAATTTTACCTAAATTCACGTAACTGGACTCATTAACTCTGTTAAATTCCACTTTCACCTTACTTATTTTACGTGATTAGGTTTTCACTAGTATTTGAACCTTGCTTTGCTATTTTACATATACAAGCAATATTAACTTGTCGTATTTGGATTTATTTAATCCCAAAATTAAAAATTAAAAAAAGGGGGCTCAAGTTGTTATTTTCCATTGCTTACACTTATTGTTCATTGATCTCTCTATTGCACGTCATTTAGCTGCTAATCCAGTGCATGCATGGTCATCTTGTCACTTCTAGTTTCATTACCTAAACATGGATCCTTCACAATTTGATGCACTCTCCCGACAAATAGCGGCTATCCAAACCCATATGTCTGCTACTCTTGAAGAGAGTAAGGTCCAATCTGCTAATTTGAACAATTTTAAGCAAATTCCTCATTCGATCGACGTTGATAATTCTGAAGTATCCCATAATAGACATTATTGTCATCGACGAGGAGATCAAAAGTATTTTCGATACGATCGTAGTGATAGGGATCAAGTTTGTGGGCGAAAACGAGCCTATAACCGTCACGGTACTCATTCCCTTCCTCGTCATAAGGAGAGTTTCTTTAGAGATATTAAATTAGACTCCTACTTTTAATGGTTGCTTAGATTTTGACATTTTTACTCAATGGACTTCACTTAAACAAAGGAATCGGTTAGTGAATGAGTATATTGCTCAATTTGAGGAATTTCGAATAAAATGTCATGTCATTGAGAATGAGGCCCTTACTTTGAGCAGATTTATATAAGGTCTAGAAATGAACTTAGGCGTGAGCTTTTCCTTCGAGACGTCACTACTCTTGTTGATCACGCTTACTCTTCAGCCCGAGATTATGAGTTATTTATTAGAACTCTATATAAAAACTGCGATCACCATTGCCCACCAATCTCGTCATTCCTGCCTTCTCTGTAGTCTACCAAAAGACCTTTCCTATCTAATGGTCCTCCTGTGTTGGAAAATAAAGGTAAAATTTCTAATATTTCACAGGTTTCTTCTCACTTGCAGTGCTTCAACTGTAAGGATTTTGGCCACATCTCTTTTGAATGTCCTAATCAAACCTTAGTTATTGAAAAACGAAATATTATAATAGATGAGCAATTAGAGGATCAAATCTATGAACTTAAACTTGAACAATTTGATGACTTGGATGATAGTGAGAACACCTTCTTAGATAGCATTCAGAGTTTTCCTATTAATCTAGGTATTGTACCCCTTGTTCTCGATACCTTTCAATTAAATGTTGTGTGTCATACTCTTATTCAACCCAAAGGTACTGATAATTTGTGTAATCATGCCATTTTCAAGAAAAATATTGGGAATTGGGATTTGATCCTCCCAACAATGCAAATTACATATAACAACTTTGTGAATCGGTCTATAAGTATGAGTTTCTTTAAAGTCATTCATGGTTATGAAAGTAGGAAAACTTTAGATCTTATCCCCATGTCCCCATATGCTAATGTGTCCATGTCAGTTGAGGTAGTTGTATCACATCGTCATAACTTGCATATTGAGATCAATAAACAACTTGCAGCAAGTAATACACTATATAAACTTCAAACTGATTTGCATAAGCGAAATTTTGAATTTAATATGGGGGATTATGTTATATTTCAAGCCTACAGTGCTGGTCCTTTTAAAATTCTAAAGCATGTTGGTCCAAATGCGTATGTCAATGATCTTTCATCACATTATCACCATCACCCTATTTTAATTGTTAAAGACTTCGTTGCTTACAAAGGTTATTTTAACCCTTTGATTGATCATTTTCTATCTCTACGTGGGAGTTCCAACATTGAATCTTTTGTTTATGTATATTCGAATACCATCTGTCACAGCACACAAATATAAAATTGATATTATTTTAGATGAACAGATTGTGTTGATCGATGATGGAGAGATTCAGTGCTTTCTTGTTCGTTGGGTGAATCAACTTGATTCTGATGGTACATGGATTCCCCGAGAGAGACTTCAGTAGCGTGATCCAAATTCGGTGGAGCTTTATAGGAGTCAACAAGATTGTACTTTACCCAGTTTACCTTGGTCAGATCCTATTCTAGGGGATAATTTGCAACTAAGAATATCGTCATTGAGTTTCGATATTTGGTTCATTAGAAAGATCATCCCCCTTAGCTTGATTTAGAACATTTTGGGAATCAGATCGACTACAGCCTTTTGCGTTTTGTCCACTCGACAAAGCCGAGTTTTCCTCCCATCCCGAGAGAGTTGACAAAGACATCCATTTGATTACTTTTGGGTTTTATTATTTTGGACTTTCAAATTTGGGTTTGTATTTGGGCCTGACCCAAGCCCATAACTTTTATCTATAAGTGGTGTATTTAAAGTGAAAGAAAGGCAGACAAAATGGAAAATTAACAGGCTTTACTGCCCTCTCTCACATGTTCTTCTCTCTGGTACTTTCTTCTTCCTTTCTTTTTCTTTTCTTCTCCGCTTCTTCCTCTTCTTTTCCCTGTCTTCCGCTGCAATTCTGCTGTCTTCTCTGTCCTCCTCCTCTTCTGCATCTATTCTATTTCTCCTGCTGAAACTCAATCTATTCTACATCAAAACACATAACACTTTTAAGCAACCATAATTTCACCTCAACCATTCCACTCTAAAGCCCATAAACTAGCTGATTTAACCAATTTAACCTAATATATGTCCGCCAATTGTTCTGTGATCACGAGTTGACACCAATCATACCATAAAACCAATCAAAGATAATAAGATAAGAAGAAAGAGAAATAGGCAGTATGCAATCAGACAAGACATACCAGTGTTAAATTCTTCTGGCAATGTGTCAAAATATAACTTATATTTGGAACCCTGGTTGTATTTCTCCTTCATGCTCCACAATAGCAACATTGTCTCTGCTGAAATCCCATCAATTTGCTCCAAGATAGGGAACTACCTTCAATAAAATGTGATTAATCTCATGCACCATATTAAACATGTAGAAATTTGGGGCTACAAATTGGAAAATATATGAAGTGGGAAGTCTCATGAATACCTACTAGCTTAGTAAATCATCAAGAGGAAATGGAAAGATGATATGATTAACTTAAAGAATAACAGGGAAAAAACAAGGACTTCTGATTGGTTCCAAAATAAATAAATAAATGTTATGGCGAAGTATCTTCAGATGCTATAGAACATTGTCCACTTTTAACACAGATCATCATCTGCCTAGTTAGACTTAAATATTTTCTCCTACATAACAGTAAATATCTCTATGTCCTTGAAATAACACCCAGAGGAACCAACGTTGATTGAGGATTAACCATTATTGGTTCCAACGTCTATTAAATCCTATGCAAGTGCAAATTTCAGCCTACGAATCTCAAAAATCAACCTGTAGTTATCTGGATACTGCACATTTTGAAATTTTGAAGAAGAAACAGTTGTTCTTCAACCTTAAAAGGGCCCAAATTTTCAACATGTGGTCCTCTTGCTCTCAGAACACAAAAATATGTAATATCTATATGTATTCTTTTATGCATGCATAATATTAAAGAGCTGATTTCAAAGAATAGAAAGTAGATACAAGAGAACTAAATTGCAAGTCTAGCATCAATCTTATGCTTATGAAGCAATATAAGATACCATGTCAGATTCATGCAAAATGTCCTCTGAAATGATGACAGATAGAGGAATCTCCAGAGCAATATCTCCAACTTCTAAGTCTTCTCTTGCTACTGCCCCTCTTCCAGCTCCTTCAACATCTAGATAAACCAAGAGAGAAAAATTTGAAAACTAAAAATAGAAAGATTTTCAAGGTTAACATTCTCACTTCCTCTTTCCGTAGAACGTAGTTATTATAAGGAGCTCCTTACTGTTTCTAAAACTTGATTCCCTAAACTTTACTGGGAAGAAAGGAAGGGGAGGCATTACACAATTCTTACTTACGAGCTATATCTAATTTTGTCTTAACACCATTCTTCACACCCCACTCTAAGAGACACTTTTCCTTGTCACTGTTAGAATCTCTAAAAATTCTTGTCTCTTCACCATTGCTCTTTCCAAGTTCATGGATCCTATCAAGAGTCACATCCCGCAGATTTTGCAGTACATTTATCGTCGCTCCTTTGCCACTGGACAGCACCTTGTCAATGACTTTAAGGATTAAATCTAGAGCTTCCAGCTCATTCCTCAGACTGGTAAAACCCCCTAGATCAATGGCATCTTCACTGAAGTAAAGTTCTACCTGCAACATTGTAAATTCACTGTCCAGTGTTAGTTCTAATATGAATTATAACCCAATTGTCAACAACTAGGAGGTGCAGGATTGTTCCAAATGCCGGGGACCAGGGAAACCGTTGTCCACAATGTGTTTCTGTGTGTAAATCCACTTATTTGAGCAATGTTATACATGCATATGCCATATACATCTAATCAAAAAGATGAAATTCGAGAGATATTATTTATCTACGGAAAAAAAGGAAATCAATAATGATAATTTGATAATGTATCTGGACTTTGTAGTTTCTGCAAATTATTAAACATAAATGATCAAGTCTTAACCACAATAACTAGAAACTAGTCAAGGCAGCCAACATGGTAGTAAGTCAAACTTCAACTTCAACAATTGTCCACAGTATCTATATTTTAAAGTCACATGCATACATGCACTGTTATACATCCATATTGCCAAAAGCTGTACAAAATATATAGTACAAAACACACATATAAAGAAAGAGAAAAAAATGTCAATTAGAAAGTTAGAGAGTTGTAAATATCAATTAATTGCTACTTTGTCATCTCTTTTTAGAAAGTTTTTCCTTTTTCATATCTTTTCTGAAAATGCTGATAGTGCTAATGGTGAACCAGGTTACCCCAGGTTTGGCTAGGAATTAATGGATATGCTATGAAATTTAACACGGGAGATGTTTGGACGCGGGGATCATGGATGGAACGATAAATTTCTGTCACCCGAGAAAGAGATGGAAAAGGTAAACCACCTTTATGAGATCAAAAGCAAGACTTGGCAGAGTATTGAACTTAACTACCAAGCCTTCATCCTCCATGGATGGTTAACTAATCGAATATCACATGACGATGCTGCCCAAGTTTGAAGCTTAAATCTAAAATCTTTGCATATTTTAGTACCATATTTTGTCATCCACTTCATAAGTTCACAAATTTGGTATGAGTTTGCAGAGTTAGAAAGGAAGATTACCTCGTCTAAGTTTATGATTCTTGCTCGTTGAAGCATCATATTCAAGAAAGAGGTTAACTGATCAGGAGTGAAGGAGCTCCTAATGTTCATTGATCCTTCTGGATCAAAACCCATAACCTCTAGTACTTTCTAACAAAAATTAAAAAGCGATATCAGGTTACGAAAAAAAGAAAAAAATAAAAAATAAAACCTTTAAATGGATAATAGCTGCTTCATTACAATTTTAGAGCATAAATAAAAAGTCTCCATAAAATTCATAATCTTACCTTCTTTTTACCCAAGAAAGGGTCTCCTTTAGAAAGCTCAAGAACCAATTGAACATCATTGTCAATCTGAGAAGTATCTCCTATCATATTCTGTACAAATAATCAAATATAGGATTCCCAATTTAGCATAACCCTTTTCATTATTCAATTTTTTTTCTTTTTCAATTTGCTAATTTACTGTGCAGTTTCTAATTGATATGTGAAGAATCAAATAATCAATATACCAATATTTAACAGCTAAGACAAGACAGATATGACCATTTTCTCGCCGAGAAAATGATAAATAAACAAGAAATCGAACTTAATTAAAGAAAATAAAACCGCCAAAATAAGGAATCACTTTTCACTTCAATTCTTCTAGACATTCAAGACTCTTAGTTACGTATATAAGTACATATAAATTAGCTTGTAAAGTTTTGGTTACCTTGTCGATGTTCATGGAGGAAAGAACTAAAAAGAGAGCAGGAAGAAAGTGTCAAGCGGCTTGAAGAGAAGTGAGAAAGCGAACACCTTCGGAATAGGTTCGGCTAAGCTCAACCATTGTTCACTGAAAACAATGTCC
Source organism: Olea europaea var. sylvestris (assembly GCF_002742605.1). NCBI lineage: Eukaryota > Viridiplantae > Streptophyta > Magnoliopsida > Lamiales > Oleaceae > Olea > Olea europaea. Next base: position 26,540,110 of record NC_036238.1, read on the forward strand.
CGGCCCACGTTAATTTCTATTCCATTACTTTTCATTTTTTTCTTTCTTATTTTCAACCACACAATTTTTCAAAAAATAATATTACACATAAATTTAAAAAATTTCCTTTTTTTTTCAACCACTCATTTTTCAAAAAAATACTATTCCACTCATTTTCATTTTTATAAAATAAGGGCCAAACAAGAACAATATTTGGAGAATAAAAGTGGATTAATATTTAGGGAGAATTTGTTAAAAAACACATTCAAACAATGTATTTGGTTAAATAATCTCATTTCAATATTTGTTGGTATAATAGTCTTCAATTACAAAATACAATAAACAAATAATATCAAAAGTCTAAAATGCCCTCACCATGAAAAAGACCCAAATACCCCTTTCAATCCATTTAAATTTCTCATTTCATCTCCAAAAATCATAGTCTTGCTCTCCCTGTAGTAATATAAATTCTTGTTATCTGTTACTTCACTCATCTTCTTCAATATTTTGAGCATTTAAACAAGAATATTGATTTTTATATCATTTACATTGAAATCTCTCCTATATTTGAAGAAAAAAAATGTATTTTTAGAAATGTCGTGTACATTGATACTTTTATCGTTGAATATAGTATAAAATGATATTTTAGTTGATTTTATTTTTTTTTTACATTTGGTGTATTTTGGCTGTCTGCAACTATTGGACGATAACGACACTCCAGTCGTTATCTGTAGTGTAGAACAATATTACAGTCGTTATCGTCCATGTAAAGCGACGGTAAAACCATATGACATGACATGTCCCGAATTACCTTAATAGACTCGACACGTGTCATGC
>NC_036238.1:26541470-26548669 GCF_002742605.1 Olea europaea var. sylvestris
TGATAATCTGGTCATACGTACGCAGATCTGCCCCAAAGGCTAATCACCCTAGTACACGGCCCAAAGCCTATGTGTGTACGAGAGTGGGTTCCAAAGACCTCTGATAATCTGGTCATACACTATGGAAACACATTCACGATAGTGTAGAGAAGTAAAATCACCATAACTAATCATACACTGTGGAAACACATTCACACCAGTGCAAACTGGGGTAAAATCACCTGGGTACTTTCTGATGATTTTTATAAATAACTTTAACTATACTGAAACATGTAATAAGAATATAACATGCTACTAAAATAATTTAACTGAACTGAATTTAACTTTAAAAGCAGTTGATAATAAAATTCATTTTATTCTGAAAATCATGCTATGAAGTCAATTTTATAAAATAAATAACTTTAAAATTTAAAGAAGATTTATTTCTGAAAAATAAGTTTTATCCACTCACCAAGTAATAGTCGACCATGGTTTGAATCTTTTTATCACCGCTTGAACTTCAAATATCAAGTATGATATTACGCACTCGCTCTAGTAAATCATATTCCCTTACCAAAATGCTTTGAGTATTTTCCTACCATTTGAAATATTAATTTACCAATGGGAACATGATATATTTTATTTTCAACCTCGTAATCCCAATTAAAGTCACTAACAACATGTACTCCTTTATAAATTATTTAAACACCAAAACTCCAAATAATTAACACTTAATTTGGTTAGAATACTAGAAATCCAAGAAAATTATATGATTGACAAAACTAGCACTATAATTCCAGAATATTGAAAACTGGCACCAATGTCTATTTATTGAAATCTTCACCAAAAAATTGACAAAACTAGCACTTTTCTAGGCAGGATTTCAAAAGCAGCATCTGTGTAGGATTTGTCCAAAAATTGCTCATAATTATTACTTAAAAATGGAGAAATCAACCCCAATTCCATAATTTAAGTGATTAACATCACATAATCCAAAGAAAATCAAAGAATAAGCACCTATTTCACAAATTCATTTTCAAAGTTTCCCTCCTTTTCTTTTCTTTCTTTTATTTTTTTCCAACACCAATCTTTCAATTAATATTTTTTTTTTTTACAGATTCATGTTTAATACCTCAAATAAATGTCAAAAACCTTTAATTCTAGCTAACTTCGAATATGACCAAATTTTCCATAAACCCTAAAAGAAAACTTAACTCAATATACTTACACTTACCTCTCAAAATCAAATGAGAAATTGAAGAAATGGAACACCCCAAAATTGAAAACCCACTTCTTCTTCTTCTTCATTTTTTTCTTCCTCCCTCTTTCTCGGTTCTTCTCAGTTTCACCCAAGGAAATGAAAGAAAATGGGTCTTATTTCCATTTAACAATTGGACAAAATGAAATTATCTATAATTAGGCTCTCAACTTTGCCATAGTTTGCAATTAAACCCTTATGTTTCCATTTAATTGAAAACTTACCTATTTGTTCTTATACTCACAAATTAACCTCAACAAGTACCACTTGTTTATACAAGTCCCCATGAATTTATTTTTTCAACTTAAGTCCTGATTGACTTTGACTTTGACTAATTATATTTCTTGACTTTGACTAAAAAAATGAGGGGTGTGACACCATAAGTGTAATAGGTGTTTGAAAACTGAGTATAGCCATATCACTTGTATGGATCATGTACCACTCAGTGAGAGACGTGAACGATAAAGACAAAACGGCACATCTGTTTGTTTTTGTGGTTTATGATGTGCTATTTTTGTAATATTGAAAAATAATGGTGGTGTTATGATATTTTGCTTTTGTTATTTTGAAAAGCGAACTATTTATAATGTTTAGAACGATTGATTTTGTCATTGTCTTAGGATCGATGAAACTAGAATGGCAGATATACTTTTATTTTGTTATTATAAAACAATATTGGTGTCATTTTAAATATTTCACCTAAAAAATATAAAAATGATGTTCAAAAATAAAATATTATTGATTTAATAGAAAATAATTTCAAAGTATACATGGTGTCAATAATTCATATCGTGTTTATATACATAATGACACTTGTGCCGTTTTTATAACAGTAACGACACTTGTGCTGTTTTCTTTTTTCATGTTGATTAAGTAACGAACATATCTCTCAAATTTTGTAAATGTCATGTTCATCTTACAATTTAGTGAGTTCAAATTATCGATTATTGAAACTCAAACGGGTCATGTGTATTCATACTCGTGTTTATAAACAGAACTACACACGTATCGTTTAACAGCACCTTGCAGTTATGTTGATTTCTCTATTACTTTGCTCATTTTTCATCGAAACGACATCAAGTATTGGACTCCCTAACTTAAGAAAGTCGAAAATGTTATTTATATGACAAATATCGGTAGAATTGATATAGATTGTATAATATCAAGTTGAGGAGATCACAAGACATTATCTACATTTGTTAGAAAGTATAATCAATGAGCACCTCTCAAATTTTGTAAATGTCATGCTCATCTTGCGACTTAAATGAGTTCAACATATTGATTATCGAGGCTCGGATAGATCATGAGTACTTATAATTGTGTTTATAGATAAAACGACACGTGTAGTTTAACGGCACTTTTGTTGTTATGTTGATTTTTCTAATATTTTGCTTCGTTTTCACCGCAACAACCTCAAATATTAAACTCCTTAATTTAAGAAAGTCGGAGATGTTAGATATGTAACAAATATTGGTAGAATTGACATAAATGGTATGATATCGAGTTGGAAAAATCCTAAGGCATTATCTATTTTCGATTGAAAATATAATTAATGAACATATCTCTCAAATTTTGTAAACATGATGTCCATCTTGCAATTTAAATGAGTTCACCTTATCGATTATCGAGGCTCAAATGGGTCGTAGGTGCTCATACTTTGTTTATAATCAGAACGACACATGTGTAGTTTAACGACACTTTTGTCGTTATGTTGATTTCTCTAATATTTTACTTTGTTTTCGCCATACTGACTTCAAGCATGCACTCTCTAACTTAAGAAAGTCGAAAATATTAGTTATGTGACAAATATTGGTAACATTGACGTAGATTGTATGATATCGAGTTGGAGAAATCACAAGGCATTATCTACATTCGTTAGAAAATATAATTAATAAGCATATCTCCTAAATTTTGTAAATGTCATGTCCATCTTGCAACTTAAATAAATTTAATTTATCGATTATCGATGCTCGACCGGGTCGTGGGTGCTCATACTCGTGTTTATAAATAGAACGACACACGTGTTGTTTAACGGCACTTTTGTCTGCTTATACTTTTGTTTATAGTGAGAACGGCATAAGTGTCGTCTAATGACACTTACACCGTTTTGTTGATTTCTCCAATATTTTGCTTCGTTTTCACCGTAACGACCACATGTATTGGATCATCTAACTTCTTTTGTGCTATCCTCATGAATGAGTTTGTGTATCGTTAAAACATCACTTGTGCAACTGAAATGAGCTGATCTCTCAACTGAAATTAGCAAGGCTCGTGGACACTCATACTCATGTTTATCGACAGAACGATACAGGTGACATTTAACAGCACTTGTATCGTTATATTGGTTTTTCCTACATTTTGCTTCATTTCCACCGCCTCGACCTCAAGGATCGGACCTCCTAACATGAGAAAGTCAGAATTATTGATTAAGTGGTGAATAACAATAGAATTGACATAGATTGTAAATGTCGCATTGGTGAAATCATAAGTCACCATCCACATTCGTTGGAAAACAAAAGTAATGAGAGTATTTCCCAAATTATGTGAGCGGCATGTCCATCTCGCGACTTAAATGTGTTCAAATTATGGAATATCAAGGCCCGGAAGGCTCGTGACTACTTATACTCGTGTTTATCGACAGAACGACACTAGTGACGTTTAACGACACCTGTGTCGTTTTGTTGGTTTCTTCTATATTTCGCTTCATTTCCACCACGACGACCTCAAAGATCGGACCTCCTAATATAAGAAAGTCAGAATTATTGATTACATGGCAAATAACGATAGAATTGTCATAGATTGTAAATGTCGCATTGGTAAAATCACAAGTCACCATATACATCCGTTAGAAAACTAAAGTAATGAGAGTATCTCCCAAATTATGTGAGCGACATGTCCATCTCACGACTTAAATGAGTTCAAATTATTGAATATCAAAGTCCGGAAGGCTCGTGGTTGCTCATACTCGTGTTTATCGACAAAACGACACATGTGACGTTTAACGGCACCTGTGTCGTTCTATTGATTTCTCCTGTATTTCACTTCATTTTCACCGCGTCGACCTGAAGGATCGGACCTCCTAACATAAGAAAGTCAAAATTATTAATTACATGACAAATAAGGATAGAATTGACATAGATTGTAGATGTCATGTTGGTGAAATCACAAATCACCATCCACATGCATTGCAAAACAAAAGTAATGAAAGTATCTCCCGAATTATGTGAGTGGCGTGTCCATCTCGCGACTTAAATGAGTTCAAATTATGGAATATCAAGGCCTGGAAGGCTTGTAGCTGTTCATACTCGTGTTTATCGACAGAACGACACTAGTGACGTTTAACGGCACCTGAGTCGTTCTTTTGATTTTTCCTATATTTCACTTCATTTCTATCACGTCGACCTCAAAGATCGGACCTTCTAACTTAAGAAAGTCAGAATTATTAATTACATGACGAATAACAGTAGAATTGACATAGATTGTAAATGTCACGTTGGTGAAATCACAAGTCACCATCGACATTCGTTGGAAAACAAAAGTAATGAGAATATCTCCCAAATTATGTTAGCAGTATGTCCATCTCGCAACTTAAACGAGTTCAAATTATCAAATATCAAGGCCCGAAAGGCTCGTGGTTGCTCATACTCGTGTTTATCGACAGAACGACACAGGTGACGTTTAACGACACCTATGTCGTTCTATTGATTTCTCCTATATTTTTCTTCATTTCATCACGTCGACCCGAAGGATCGAACCTCCTAACATAAGAAAGTCAAAATTATTGATTATGTGGCGAATAACGATAGAATTGGCATAGATTGTAGATATCGCGTTGGTGAAATCACAAGTCACCATCCACATTCGTTGAAAAACAAAAGTAATGAGAGTATTTCCCAAATTATGTGAGCGGGATGTCCATCTCGTGACTTAAATCAGTTTAAATTGTCGAATATCGAGGCCTGAAAAGCTCGTGGCTGCTCATACTCGTGTTTATCGACAGAACAACACGTGACGTTTAACGGCACATGTGTCATTCTGTTGGTTTATCCTATATTCCGCTTCATTTCCACTGCGTTGACCTGAAGGATTGGACCTCCTAATTTAAGAAAATCAGAATTATTAATTACGTGACGAATAACGGTAGAATTGGCATAGATTGTAAATGTCGCGTTGGTGAAATCACAAGTCACCATCCACGTTCATTGGAAAACAAAAGTAATGAGAGTATCTCCCAAATTATATGAGTGGCATATCCATCTCGCGTCTTAAATGAGTTTAAATTATCGAATATCGAGCCTCAGAAGGCTCGTGTTTGCAAATTATCGACTTAACAACACCTGTGTCGTTCTATTGGTTTCTCCTATATTTCGCTTCATTTTCACCGTGTCGACCAGAAGGATCGGACCTCCTAATATAAGAAAGTCAGAATTATTGATTACGTGGCGAATAACGACAGATTTGGCATAGATTGTAGATATCGCGTTGGTGAAATCACAAGTCACTATCCACATTTGTTGGAAAACAAAAGTAATAAGAGTATCTCCCAAATTATGTGAGCGGCATGTCCATCTCACGACTTAAATGAGTTCAAATTATCGAATATCGAGGCCCGAAAGGCTCGTGGCTACATATACTCGTGTAGATTACAGATTTATTTTATATATTAAATCTCATAATTTTTCTAGCAATTCCAGCATACTCGAAAATACAGGAGAAAAAAGAAATTGTGTCTGCACACAAAAATATAGTCTGCATACTGCATAATTTTTCTGTCTATATACGTAATCTCAGTTTTTTTCCAAAGTCGTGGTGGTGATATTGTTTAGATGCTAAATCAGTTCACCGGAGTAGTTTTTGTGGTGCTCAGATTCTACGAGTTTTACCGTTGTATCCTGGAAAACAAACGTTCAGATTAAATCTCAAGCACTTATAGTGAGGGGGAAAATATGTTTTAAGGAAAACGTGTTCGCACACGCTTCGAGTTAAAGATTTATTTATTTTCTGCAATTCACATATTTATTTATTTAGCGATTTATATATTTGCAATTTAATTTTATGCTTCGTAGATTTTTCAGTTTATTTTGTTTTATGTGCTTCATATAATTTTACAGTTTATTATCTGTATGTTGAGAAAAATTTTTGAAGAAAATTAATTAATTTGATAACATCCGGCTTGGTAGTTGTCCAATCGGTATTTTTTTAGATAATATATGCAAATACGATATTTCTACATTTTGGTGTATGTAAGTGCATATCTGACATGTTAGTTGTGTATACGGTATCTAGCAAATATGTGTAAATCACTTTCTGTATATGAAATGGAATAAAAATAGTTTGTGAAAATTTTGTGCAAATACGGTGAGCTTTCTGCAAATACGGTAGGCAGTATATACGGCAAGCTGCAAAATACGGTAAGGTGCAAATACGGTAAGTTGCCTGCAAATACAATAGGTGCAAATACGGTATATGCATGTACGGTATGCTTAAAATTGATATCCAAACTACACAAACGGTGAAAATTTCGAAACGACACAAGTGTTGTTACTGGACATGAAAATGACACTTGTGCTGTTATGTGTATAAATAGTCACGGACCATTCTTTCCCTGAAAAATAAAAAGTGAAACTTATTTATATTGTAATATGTACATGATACGTACAAAAGTTAATAGATATGTTTATAAACTTAATCGAAACATAAAAGTGTGATAATTTCTATTTTCACCATCTCAATAATATAAAAATTATATCATTTCAATCGTTCTTTGTGACTAGTAAATTTTTTTGTGTTCTATACGTTAGTGAGTCCATTATTAGAGTCATTTCGTTGAAAAAATCAAACTACAGTAAATAACGACTGTAGTGTCGTTTTTCTTCCAGATAACGGCTGGAGTGGAGTTCATTTTGATGAATGAAAAGAATATTATTTATCAAAAACTAATAATAAAAATAAATATTAAATT
>NC_036238.1:26551620-26558459 GCF_002742605.1 Olea europaea var. sylvestris
TAACCATTAAATCTATATCCGTGACTTTATTGTATTTGATCAATTCAAAATGTACCTGAATTACGAATTTTGAAACTATTTACCTGATTTTTGAATTGGTGTAAATAATACACCCGATATATGAATTTTCCCTTTCTCTTATCATTTTGATATTTCCAAGAATTTTCTCAAATTATTTGGATTGACAATTGATTATAGACTCGTCCATGTGAGTTGACTAGATGCTATGAGATGTACGATTGATAGGAGAAGTTAGAATTTGAATTTAATAGCTCCATAACCTCGTGTGATCCCTAACTATATGCACATGAGAATGGAAGTTATATGTGCTAGAAATGTGAGCATAAATTTAGTGCCAAGTTGAATAGATTTGAAAACTCCTGTTTCAGCTTATTATTATCTCAAAGTTGGCTCTTGAGGCATTGGATAATATAATACTAATGCATGTTTGCTTTAGACGTTGAAATACTTCATTAAAAGTTTAAAATTTTAAGACGGTATAAAAACGGACTAATCAATTTATTTAGATTTTATATATATTCAACTTCACGCATTGGCGTATCACAATGTTGATTCACACCATTTAAGAAATTATTGTATTAGAGAGGAAATTTATTTATTTCTTTGAACTTTATTCAACATATATAGAACTTCACGGGCGTAGGTTGATGAATTCATTTTATTTATCGAAAAACTAACATGTGTAAGCATACTTCTTTTAAAGGGGTGGTGAAGCAACTCTATTTTTATGTTCTGATACCACGTTAAATGATCTTATTACAAGTTTAAATTATTTTAAAATATTTACTTGAATTTAGATTTCATAGATACCCAATGTCTCTCATCTCAAAGTATAAACAAACTATATTGAACCGCGAGATTATTCCTAGAAACATCATCTCTTGTTTTTCATTCTCTTTCCTATCTATTTGTTAAATCAAGAAAAAGACATTGCAATCATTGTCAAACAGAAACAACAATGTCAACCGACTAGAAAAAGATGTCATCATGTCTACTTGACTACTTTGTGAGTTTGCATGAAAACTCCAATGGTTTAAAACAAATGAAATGACCATATACCAGTCTAAAAATTCATTATGAATGAATATCTCATCATCGTCGCATCAAACAAATGGACATAATTTGAAGTGAAATAAAGCATCTCTTGTTTATCAAGGCATGCATATTTAGTATACAGTACTAAATAAGATTTAAGGGTACTGTAAATATGATAGTGTAAACGAAATTAATTATATATACAGACCAATTTATGTTAGAAGTGTTGAATAATTAATTTCTAGATTTCGCGAATCAAATGAAGACTTAAACGAAAAAGGCAAATATGTCTTTACAACTTGTTAAGAAAATTAAAAATTAAAAAATTTCAAATTTTCTCATCATGAAGGAGGCTGATAGATCTATCTCCTTTTGCTTCTAAATCTTTCTATATCCAAAATAAGATCATTTGTTCGGCTGTTTCCTCAAACGTTTCATCAAGTAATCATGAATTTTGTCTACAAAGCCACTCATCTTTGTCGTCGGAAGACGGCTGTGTTTGATTTTGTACTAGACACAAGAACTAACAAATTTTATCCCATATTTATCTTTAATAATTTCCACTTATATGAAGTTCAACATACCGAACATTTCCTTAACTTCCAAACAGAATTTACATTTTCATTAAGGGCTTGACAACTGAGTAATTTTCGTGTATAGGTGATGCCGAGATTTGAGTTCATAACATTTCCCCGAGTGCACTCTTGTTATTGATTTTCTTATAAAAGCAAGCCACGTCTATCTCTATCACTTTCCTTTATACACTAGAGCTCTTAAGGATAGTTTTGCAAATTTGACGTGTGTTACTTTTGAAGGCTAGTTGGCCCGAGCTTTTCACAGGCCTGGTTCTACCGGGACTAGAGTGTCTAGCCACTTTGACACTACTACATATCGTTCTAAAAATAATTACAAACTGATTCGGCAATTTCTTGTCTAAATTCTCATTATGTCTAATGTACGAGTGCACCATTTATAGAGATGTAAAATGGATTAAGTTGTCCTTTTGGTATGAACGATGTCACCAAATCGTAATGTTCAAGATGAGAACATGTTGTCAAAAGAATTAGGAAACCCTACTCCTAAAATGGCTATAGATAGGTTTCTATCTTCTTCATCTGAAATCTTATAATCTGTTACAAATCGAACAAACAAATATCTTACATACTTCAACACAATTCTGTCATACAAACTTGTATAGATACTGATGCTGTACTGAGCGCATGAGATGAGGTTCACTGAAAAATATCGTTGTAAAGGTAATTGCAAATTGAATTTGGCAATTTCTAGTCTAGACTTCCAGCATTTCCTAGTCTAGACTCCCAGCATTTCCTATCTAGAAGGTGGAATAGATCCTGCAGTGGTTCAACCAGTCTTGGATAGTCGAGTTTAGCTCTTTAGGCCAGTTCTCCGTGCCCGACTTTTCTGTTTTTGACCAAAAAAAAAAAAATAATAATAAATTTGTCTAGAACCCCAAATAATTTTTAAAAATACATGTTTGGCCAACCGGGCCGTCTTACACGCATAACCATGTTCCCGTAGGTGTAATCACACATCAACAAGCTAACAATACACACTATTGGTAAAAGCAGTATGTTACACAATGGATTTCATAGGACAGAACAGCAGCATGTGGTTGAGATACTAGAATACAAAAACAAATATAACTGAACAGACCACATGCAAATAAGCTAATCAAAAGCAGGCATGTATATATTTGTATTTTCATGATTATCAGGCATCAAACTGTCATACAATCCTTTGTTTATTTCAGTTCCAGAGCCCCTACCAGCCATTGCTCGGTCGACTCCAGTCTAATACTGCATCTCAAAGATACCTTTACTATTTCTTCTGATCATCATCTTTCTCACCAAATTTCTGGCAACTTTCTTGCAATAGATCACAATCTTGTTTTGGACCATATAAACCCCGCCTCTCCTGCTCCTCATCTTCGTCCTCATTTATGTTCATTTTCCTCGGTTTCACCCGATTCCTCTCGGCCCTCGTCTTCAATGCTTCCAACAATTCCCTCCTGGCCTTATCCTTATTGCGCCGGTTCTTGATCAAGACCTCACTAATGTCGGCCGGTGTCATTTTCGCCTCATCAATCACACCCTCCAACTCCTTCAAAACTTCTCCGTCCAACTGATCATCCTCGCATCCCAAGTAATTCTTGAAAAGAATCTTTAATGCTGAAAAAGAACAATAACTCATATGTATGTGCATGTCCATCCTCCCACTCCTCAACAATGCCGGATCAAGCTTCTCAACATGGTTCGTCGTAAATACAAAAATCCTCTCATTCCCACAACAAGACCATAATCCATCAGTAAAATTCAATAACCCCGAAAGGGTTATCGTCTTTCCACCATCCTCAGCCCGAGTAGACCCCGCTAGATAGTTAATTTTTCCAACCCCATTCTCATTTCTAATAGTAAAATTTATTGAACAATCTATATCCTCAATAACAATGATCGATTTCGAGCTGGTTTTCATCAGTAACTTCCTCAATTCGGAATTCGTATTCACCTCAGTCAATTCAAGATCATAAATATCATATCCAAGATAATTAGCCATGGCTGCAATCATGCTAGATTTTCCAGTTCCAGGAGGACCATATAATAAATACCCTCTTTTCCAAGCTCTCCCAGTTCTTTGATAGAAAGACTCTCCATTAGCAAAATCCAAAAGATCAGCCATAATTTCAGCCTTCTTCAAAGGATCCATTGCAAGTGTATTAAAAGTACCGGGATGCTTAAAGGGTACAGATTCCCAAGGCTGGCCTCGTGAATCTAATGAACCTCCATGTGAATTCGTGTAAAGCAAACGATCTTGGTGTTTTCTACGTAAATCTTTTGCCTTTTCCACGATGAAATCTATATAGGATCCTAATACTACAGTCTTGTCCTTATTCTTGGCACGTAGAATAAAACCTCGTTTCTCCTCCGGCAATGGCCTCCAAGAAAATGTTTGTGTTTGCCTTTGAGTAATAACATGTTCCCACGCGACTTTTACGCCATTGTAGGAATCTACTACGCGGTCGTTGTTGGAAAGGCTGAAAGTGATTGAGCTAGAATTCAGGCCGCGGCTGAGGCTCAGGCGGCGGGTGGCGGAATTCGCTGCTGAGCTGCTGAGATAGAGCTGCACGGCGTTGTAAAGTTCGTTGGTGTTGACGCCGTCAACTTCTGTGATGTCGTAGTAGCAGTACGATGTGAAGAAATTGAAAATTTTGTGAAAGGATTTGAGAAAGGCAAAACGGAGTTCTGGTGGGAAGATTGTGTATAGAATGGTCTGGCAGAATGCCCAAAACCCCATCATTGAAGCCATGGTTGTCCAAAACTCCTCCATTTTTCAATGTTTTTTCTTGCTCGAATGTTTTTAAGGAGAAACAAGTGTGCGTGTGTGTGTGGCTAGATATATATGTGTATATTGAGAGGAGAGATGGACTGTGTGAAGATGAGAGACGGAAAGTGCTTGATTTATAAAGGAGATTCATGGGATTATTAAAGGAAAAAGCTATCGAACAGGACATCGGCGCCCTGAACAGAGAAGGCCGACATGGCTTTACCCATCTAGCAAAACTGATTATTAAATTCTTGAATATAAGGCAAGATATGGATTATGCTAGATTTATAGAGGAGATTCATGAGGTTATTAAAATATTAAATATAAGGCAAAACTTTTAGACATATTTCTAACGAAATAGGGTAAATTTCATTTGAACTTTAATTTGTCTCGGTTGTGTTTTTGAACTTCAACTTAGTTTTAAATTTCATAACTTCTTCATATTTCGCCACTTATTATTTTCTAGACGGATGTTGCTTAGTTGACAGTTAGGTATTGAATATTTTCTTGTATAATCACTATGTAGCGCCCTAAAAATGATAATGAGAAAATGAAGATTGACAATGTCTTTATATTAAAAAGTTAAAAGCCATGACTTCTATTCTAACAATTCTACGACGCAGCAAAACAGTAAGTTCACATACCATGTAGCCATTAATCGAAATGTTGATACTACACGTATATTAGGGTGTTCATCACGGTGTCCCACTCCCACACATGGAGGTGAACCCACTTCAAATAAAATATAATTTATTTGAAATGAGTCTCCCTTTATATGAGAGGAATGAACATTGTATTATGTACAAGTAGCATATTCCTAATGAAAAATATGTTGTAATATAACTTCTGGTTAAGCAATTTTTATGGATCGAGGAGATTATGGATGACAAATTAGTGAAAATTGAAATAAAAGTGACATTTAGTGACCTAATTTGAAATAAATTGAAGTTCAATAATCCAACAAAACAAATTTAATTTAGAGATGGAATCAAGGTCATTGGAGCTTCTTTCCTTCCTGTCAATTAAGGGTGCCTAGCTTATAATGACCAGTGCAAGAGTGCCAATTGACCCAACTAGCAAATCTGTTTAGAAGCATTCAATCTTTTTCATCTCCGTGAATACCGCATTTTGTCGGCTTGATATTTAAAGTTCAATGATATCACAAGAAATTTACCTAACGAAATTAGGATACTCAATATTTCTAATACTATTTAAATTAGTATACACATAGGAGGTTTATAATTTTCATATGGGAACATGAGCAAACTGAGAGTTAGGGTAAGGGTGCCAACTCGACCGGTCCGAGTAGATCTAAAACAATAATTTTTGAGGTTCGAAAATTGGTATATTTTAAATGTGCTTTTTAGTTAAATCATGCTACGTGACATGATTTCTTATTAATGATTAAACATAATATACACTTTAAAGGTGAGCATGTTCTCCAACTACTTAAAAGTGCAAGATAGAAAAACTTATGTCATTTGAAGATGGATGAACACTGTAAAAGCCCAAAAAGTTACACTTGTAGCGATCAAGTCATACTTCTCGTAATTATACGCTAGGTGTCGTATCTTCCTGGCTTTTGGTACATTTAGAATATGTGAGGCCAATCATGTCTTGCATGCATGACCCAATAATTTTTTAATTGGTTACTTTTCTTTTTTGGAAACAACAAACTTGAAAAACTTTTGTCGAATCTAATATAGTATGCACACTAGAATTCGAGAGTTTATACTAAGCCACTAAAATGTTCACGACTTTACTCACTTTACATCTTTAAAACAAGATGAGGCAAAAGAGCCTGTCTAGACCGAAGAGGATTGGTTAGCTGGCGTGAATGAGAGAAAGACAAGCAAGAAAAAGGAAAATATCACAAAAAAAGGCTAAAATAACAAAAAAGAATATTTGGAAGGTTGTGCATGTTGTGTAGGGAGGGCTCGTAGATGGAATGGACCCTTAAAATATTCGAGCCCGCCTAAAGTAGGGCTATGGAATTGGAATTTAATTGTTTGCAATGGTATTTCTTTGTAGTACACTTTCTATCGGAAAAGAATAAATGCACTTTGTGTTTGTGAAATTAGAAATCCTCCCACCTATCCTAGGGAGCTAGCTGATCTCTTGGCATTGCCAGAGCCCATGTGGCCCTGGTAATGTAGCACGATTCATTAGAAAGAGATGATAATCAAGATCTATGGTAAATGAAAATAAGGGTGATGCTACACATATATCAAAATATCTATAATGATGTTCAATTCGAATAAAATATAATTCATCCGAAGTGACTCTCCTTCTATATAAGAGAGGTGGACACCGTTATAGATATAACATTATGTACAAGTAGTATATTTCAAATGGACAATATATCATTTAGTTTTTCAAAAGAATACATTCTCGATTAGCCTTTCAAATTTAAGACATCTCCAGTGCTGCGCCAATTTGAT
>NC_036238.1:26559826-26569364 GCF_002742605.1 Olea europaea var. sylvestris
CTTAGTTTTAATGAGCTAATGGATGGAGTAGGTATTTATGATAATTTATTAATTAAATTCTTCAACTACTACAGTGCTTATAATCAACTTATTTGTATCGCAAAAGGCTCAACTTGACTTCACGAGAATTGATCAATTTAGTGGGATTTTTGGACGGAATTATTTTAAAAGGATGAAATACGAAAGATCAAAGAAATTTATATTTCATTCAAAATGTTAAATTTTGCTGGGATGAAGTTTGATTAGAGTTTTTTTTTTTTTTTTTTAAGGTGAAACCAGTGCAGTATTAGTGTTGATAGTTTAGGCTCCACATATATAATGGCGTTACGAATATACTCTCTTAGCAATAATTTTACGAGCATTGACTAATAGAAGAGTCTACTAAAGATAATTTTCAAAGTTCAATAACTAATTATACATAAATTGAACTTTAGTGAGAAATGCATGTAACAATTAGTGACATATCCAAAATTTTCAAGGGTCCCTAGCTAATCTTTTTTAAGGGTGAGATTCTTGGTTCTAACATTTTGTTTGTGCCACCTAACATTCCCAAACTATCCACATTCTCCCCTTGATGTTACACTTGATGGAAAAATTATGTGCAAATATTAAAGAATTAAGCAATAGACACGAGATAAATGATTGGCGGGTATAATTGTCAAAAAATAATCTTCCTCATTAAAAGAACTAACGATTGACTGATCAACTTATATTCAGATCCTTCTCAATCTTGCAACACGTTTGAAGGTTTTTGTCGGCATTCACGTATGACCAAGATTTTACCAAGGGTTTCATTCCACCGTTTGGCAAGATCTTCATGTTTTTCATCGAGTTGGGACATCATGTGCACAAGTTAAAATGTTGAAGGATATAGGGTGACACAAACAAAAGATCCAAGATGTATCTCATTTATGAAAGGTTGAGGTCCTCGGAGGAATTTACCGTTTCTTCCCCAATAAATTGTATATTAACTCATTATTAACATGGGTTTTCGTGTTGTGTTGTCCCTTTAATTTCCCTCGTTTTTAAACGAATAAAATCCTTTTTGGGTTTGGTAAGTAGAAGACCTTTAATTGCTTCTCATAATCTTATCTACATGCCTACAATCCGCAGCTCCAACCCTGAAGCTTATATATATATATATATATATATATATACACTCTCTCTCTCTCTCGGGGATCCAACCTTGACATTGAACACGGACTACAATACAAATATACATGAATTTATATTTGTAAGAAAAAAATGGGACATTTTCAGGATTCAGGCATGAGCTATAGCACGATTGAGCCCGTGCTTGGATCCTCCAGTGCTCTCTCTATTTCGATATTGTATATATCAAATCGGTTGTTTGGAAATTTGACAAAAACTCCATTATAAATGTAACGTCTCCTGTGCCTTGTCAAAATATGGGACTTTAAGTGACCATCTAATCTATTTGGACTAATTTTCTGATTCATTTCCCATGATCCTCATCCAACAAGACATCAGGATGAATAGAGAAATTCGTGTTACGTGAAAAACTTAAAAAATTAGAGAAAAATCTCAAAAGTAATTTGTCTAAATCAATTCCAATAACCATCTTATATCTTCGTTAATTTGTTACATCTACGAAGTAATATTATAGGCATCCCACTTGTATATGGTTTAATCAACATCTATTTTGGATATGTCATTTCCTTATATCTCTAAAGATAATGTCTCACTCGTGAACAATATTGCATTACAATTGAAAATAATTCATCTGATCTGATGCATCAAGCATAAATGCGTATTGTCGTGCAACTAATAACTTTTACGTGACTGGTACGTTTGGGCCAACACTATACCAATAATGTTGAAGATCCAAGAATTGTGAGGACATTAATGCTCTCCACGTTGAAATCCATAGACATTAAAAACGACTTTAATTTAATTAGTAATTCAACCTTTTACGGCATGAATTGAGTTATGCTACACTTACAAAAATTGGTTACAAAGTTGGTTGACAAAATAACATCCACACCAATCATTTCAAAAACAAATTTTTAAATCATTTCAAATCAATGATCTGAATTTTGCTAACGCACTTTGTAATCCAACTTTTGTAATTCAATTTTGTACAAATAACTTTATTGCCATATGGTATTAGACTGATTAAGATGTATGATTAAACTAAACGCATACAAAACCACATGTCAATTCGGTCTCAATTCATATGTTTGATGAGATTAAATTTATCTTGTGAGTTAGAATGTAATAAATTTTTTAAATTAATTTGTCACGAATTTCTGCCATTGACTTTGGCATCAATAAGAATACAGAAATGATGTTTGTCCAGGCTAGCTCAAAGACACATAAAAAAAAAAGGTCTAACTTGACAGCAAATGATTGGATGGTTGTTGTTTTTATTTTTCAAACAGTCCAATTATGTGTTGATACGTATGCACTTTGTTTTTGAACCAATTCGTGCAGCATTGTTAATAAGAATATGAATATAGATGTTGCATCTTAAAAAGTCAACATATTATAAATATTTTAATTATTAATTTTATATTATACGCAACGCTGAGAAGATTGATGGCAACGTTACTTTTATTGTTTTGACAAATACATTATTAATTCAGTTAAAAAAAGGTTAAAAATTTCATCGACATATTGCAGTTTAGTTTTTCTAATCATGTTTCATAACCTAGTACGATTCTTCATGTAACTTATCATGGTACATTTGAAAAGACACAACAGACAATGGGTAATGAAGATTAAAAGAAACTCTTTGACTTATTTATCAGAAAGGACATCAAGTTTGTAATAAGAGACACAAACACGAAATGTGTCTGCCATGACAAAGGTACTAGGACAAAACTTAATTGCATATAAATTGTGTTTTTTCTATCGTTGTTAGAGAGAGAGACAAGCGTTCATTTACATCTTGTATTTATCATGCATCAAGGAAATGTGTTAAAGAGAATATTTAAGTTAACATGTACTGTCATCTGTAATTGTTTAAAGGATGATGCTACACGTACATCAAGGCAGGGTCAGTCCTGTGATTGTCGGGGCCAGAGGCAAAGCCTAAAAATTGGGCCCCCTCTCGAAATCAACGTAAACGCAATGGATAAAGGATATATATATATATATAATTGGGTAATTGGACTAAGGCTAAGGGCATTGGATTGGATTTGGGCTTGAAGTTGTGGGCTGCATTTCTGTATCATTGGGTCTAGTTCAAGTTCAACTAAAAAAAAAAAAAAGGCTCAAAGTGAGGCCCCCGTAGATGTTGGGCCTGAGGCATAGGCCTCATTTGCCTAGCCCCAGGATCGGGCCTGCATCAAGGTGTTCATAATGGTATTCACCCCTTCACATGGAGGGGAACCGTTTTGAATAAAATCATAACTTCCCTTTTTTTTGGGTTGGCTTGCAAGCCTTTTCGGCCCATTTCATCTTTGGGGTTCGTTAATTTTCTTGATACTGAACCTGAGTTGTGATAAGTTGATGAAGAAGAAATAGGTCGTGAACATGAACAAATAAGGATGTAATTTATCAAGTATTCCAGAAGTCAACTATTATGAACTCATTTTATTCGAACTAACACTAGAAAATAAAGAAATATGTTGAGTTCATTGAGAGAACCTAAACCTCCCTAAGATCCAAAAAGAAATATACATTTACATACTGAATAATCAACATTCATTCCATTAATAATATTGGTTATAAGTAGAGAATTGCATAACGACTTTCCAAACACCAGAAACATGAACTCATTGTCGACTTAAATTGAAGCAGTGGATAAAGCAACCCTGACCAAATTATTCAACAGAAGATAAAATAAAATTAAACAACTACGGTCGTGAAACCAACCTACAAACAAAACCTATTCATCTTAGAATAATGATATTTATACATAAGCAGTTATTTAATGATTTACAGATAAATGAAGTTTCAAAAAAGAGTGGTGATTTTTTTTTCATTTGGTTGAAATATTTTAACCCGATCATATCTCACTACATCATGTGTATATAAATCATTATGTAAACTTATTATATACATGCAGCTAAACCATTCATCTTATTGCCTCAAGCAGTGTGAACTTTTTTAAACCTTTGCAAACATGATAAGAAAATTTATATATGCAAGTCCATTAATATGAAGCATATCCATTCTTTGTTATGAGATAGGGATTTTAAAGAGGTAGCATGTATATTATGAACTTAAACGTTATATGTTTTTTTATTGAATATCAAAGTCATGTAATCTTAATTTGTTTCGAATTCTACTCTAAATAAATTTTTGGATTATAAATGAACTTGAAGTGATCATTCTCTATTATCCTTATTTGTGAGGAGAGAATTATGAATAGTTTGTATTTTTATTTCTTCCCTTATATATCTTTTATATGTAGTCTTTTGTAGTTCAAGACAATGGTAGCTTATATATTTTTGCCCTAAATAAAAAGTAATTAAAAATTCCACGACAACAAAACAATATGCTTATTTTTCATGTACTATTTATCACAATAATTTAATTATTATATTCTATTACTATATAATATTTATATGAAAAATTGCATCTTCATCGACGTCAATCAATTATACAACATGACAAACTTGTATTCGTTTGCATAGGGAAGAAGAAAAATTTAAATCAATACCATTAACATGTTTTCACACAATAAGCACCTTTTTCCTATAAATGAATACATCCAATGTGGTCATTGATGTACAACCAAGATTGCACACAAAATAGAACAGCTAGCATGACATGAGAAAACAATATCTATAAGAAAAAGACACAAAGTGAGTGGTACAAAAATGTTATATAAAAGGCAACTAAAATTTCATGTTTATAGTACCACAATTTAATAAAGGGTTATATATGCAATCTTAAAGAAATGCATTACAAATTAATAACTATTCAACTAATTGAAAAAGATTGAATATTACAAGTTCACAAATTCATTTATTTCAACTCCCTTTTGTATCATTTTAGCACCAATGTCTACAAGACTAGTAACATTTTAACCTCTCAATTTCAAATTTAATCACACATTTCAGTTAGGATTCTTAACTTTTATTAATTTTTTTACCACATACAGTAATCAACTTTGATCAAAATTTGCAAATTTTTTTATATACAGCTTTGCCAAACATACTATAGACCTTTTTTAGATCAAAGCTTAGCTCAAGTGGTAAGAATAAAGTCTTATCAGTAATTGACCTCAACTTTTTAAGTTTTTCTAACAAACACATAGGAAAAAATTTCAGACAAGAATTTAAAACTCACAAATAAGAGTAATTCTTTGGTGAAATTCCTAGTTAAATGTCATTACTAAGGTTAATGTCTTGAATTAATTGTCATTCCTAATCAAGGATTTTGAAATTATTATTATTATATATTTTTTATTGTAAGTTTCCATTATTACTCAGATGAAAAGTATTCAAAATATTTCCTTACAATTATAAAATTTTAATAAAGAAAAATTGAAACCTGTTAAAAATCATCGAAACCAAAAACTCTTACCATTTTCTAAGTTTCGGTGCAACCTTGTTACCTTGAATAAAACCATCGTACGGAATGGAGTTTAAATTATAAGAGTAGCTGAGTGGATATCAGTTGGAAGTTCACATTAAACACTAAATGCATTGAACCATAGTCATTAATGAATAGTTAGAGTTAGGAGGCTTTTAAATTCAGATTCAATTAATGCATTGCCCCATCTTGAAGTGTACACTTTAATGGCTAGTCCCCACTCTCCATTTCTTCTTCATGTGTCCACTTTCTCTCTTGAGAGAATTGAGTCTAACTTTCTTATAACTCACTGAACAGTTAGGGGGGAGTACATTCGTTTCATCAAGATTTGCTGCTCAAAATGGGTTTAATTGGAAGAAAGGAGGCTTTTTTAAGGGTTCTTGTGATTTTGATCTTGGTGTTGACGGCCTGTCTTGTGGGATTCGATGCCCAAACTAAACTTCTCTTCTATTCAATCGTCCGAAAAGCAACCTTTAGGGACATGAATGCCTTAATGTAAGTTCCATCCACCTCTTTTTCAATTTTTCGAGAATTTAAATGCAATATACATACATGATCATGTTGTAGCACTGCATCTAAAATTCTGTGTTCAGTGTTTTGGTATGGATCGATTCTGCTGCTGCTGTATACAATCTGCTCCAACTATTCAGAGGTTATGTCTTGCCCGGTTATAAAGAAGACTTAACAAGCAATTACAAGTACCTGGCTTGGAGTTTGTTCTTATTGGACCAGGTAATTATTTCAACTTATTTAATATTGTGTTATGGAAAAAATACTGAACAGTGGGTTTTTCTATCTGATCATTGCCCTTTTTCTGCAATAGTGAAATTAGACAACTTCATTTAGGGCAATATCGATTTTAGTTTTTACTCTATAATTGTCTGGTCATATACAATAATACGTTTCAAGGTTTACCTTAAAATGTTCACACAAAAGGAAAATCCAACTACTGCATTGCTTCCTTGAGTAAAGTTTGTTTGTAATGATGGGTTCGTCCTATCTTTCTGCGTACATTTCAACCTAGTAAAAAAGTCAATACCTAGCTCAAGTGGTGAGATGGAAAATGATTGAGATTCAAGCCTGACTTTGAAGGAGAGGGATGAAATGCTTTAGTCACCTTTAAGGGTGCAAAAAAAAAAAATAAAAAAAAATAAAAAATAAAAAGAGAAAGGGAAACCGGCAGGGAAATTGAAGATTAATTTACTAGTAATTACAATTTTAAATTGGATTAATTATTAATAAAGGTTGAACCCCAAACTTGAGGGCTCCCGCTACCCCTCCTATAGAGTTTTGTGAGGAAGGTAAATCGCGGGATGTGCTCCAACAGGCCAATGAACAAGAGTTGCATGTACACTTCGCCTACAAGGAGTCCAGTTCCATATCTCATGAATTGAACCCCCACACTACGGCTGCTAGCAAGACTTGAGATAACCTCACTCCTGTCCTTTGCACCACTGGGCTATTCCCCGTGGAACGGATTAATTATTGATATAGCCCTCGTTTGATCCCCATTAAATTCAATTACATTACATTCCATCTTTTTCTCTCCTATTTTCAACCACACAATCTTCCATAAAATAATATTATACGTGAATCGAAAAATTTTCCTTCTTTTTCAACGACTCATTTTTCTAAAAAATATTATTCCTCCCATTTTCATTTTCAGGTAATGGGGGTCAAACGAGAGCATAGTATTAGAGAGATTGTAGTCTAGGTCCCCTAACCTAGGGTAATACAACATTTGAGATCCAAACCTTCAAGATCACAGCACTTGAGTCCTAAGCAATGGTTTATGTCTACTTCACTTGTAAAAAAATATTTTTTTGTTGTTAGAAAAGATTTTATATATACCTTGTTCTCAATTAAATAAAAATAATAATAACAATTTCCCATTTGTTGACCCACTTTACCAGTGTGTGCCAAGCTACCATCCCAACTAGGGATGAGATATAAATGAGGATCAAGGGTCAAGAGGTGGGAAGAAGTCGGAGGATAAGGGTAGGTTTCACGATAGGGGTCTGGGGAGTAGCCGGGGTTATTTTGCCTTTTTTCCTTTTTGTTTTCTTCGCTAATTTTCCTAGTATACTCTTCTTCAAAAGTAAGGCACGTTATAATCATATGTACCAAGAGCAAATGTGCTACAAACTCTAAAAATTAGAAGACCAAATTGGCAGAAGAAATGATTTGGCACCCATTTGTGCAATTATTAGGTTCTTCACTTTCTTATTGGGGAAGAGTAAAATTTAAAAATGAAATTACAATTTCGCATGTGACATTAAATTTATTTCCCAACTGTGTTGTACAACATTCACATAGCCCCTCTTCCTTTATGCTCTATCTTGTGTCAACCATAAAACTTCAACCACAAAAAATAAATACCTCTTTTATTAGGTCTATCATGAAGTAGGACACGTGTATTTAGGAGGTTCGGCATCGACCCCATTATATTTATTAAAGAGGGTCAAGTACCTAGCTAACTTTCTAATTAGATACCGTTACTAAAAAGATAATCTCATAGTAAAAGATCTATTATTCGATAATTCATGGAAAAAGTCAAATAGTGAATAAAAACAAATTTCAAGCAAAATACTACAAGAACGTAGAGTTGTTACCGATGTTTTAAAAATCAGACCGGCATTGACCCGAAAAAGGATAAGGGTCAAAGGGTCAGACTGGATATCAAAATTAAATAAATAAATACACACAAACAATAAAATATAGTAACAAAAATGCATTTTTTAAATTTTAGTACTGCTAATTCAAAATAAATATAGATTCATTTTTGTCAATTAGATTTATTATCTTATAATTTATTTTAGAATATCAAAAATAATTATTAATATGTCCAAAATAAAATAAATGTGCATGATGATTATCACTTAAAAGCTGTTCTGTAGCTTTAATTACTTATCCCACATCGGTTGATCAACAATCAAGTCCATGAGAATTCCCTTTTATAAATAGCAACACTGATGAGGAATGTAAATGAATTGGCCTGCTATTATTGGGCTCAAAATAAAAGCAGTGGAATAATTTTTAATGAAAACATACTAAGTCCCTGTTTGGCTCCCATTACGGGGAAAATTTAATGTATAGAATAGTGTGTTTTGAAAAATGAGTGGTTGAAAAAGAAAGAAAAATTTTCGATTTATGTATAATATTATTTTATGGAAGATTGTGTGGTTGAAAATAGGAGAGAGAAAAATAGAATGTAATGTAATGTAATGAAAATCAAACTAGGGCTAAATATCTGGCAAAAAATCATAGCCGATTTGACGGTTTGTGGCCCGGTTCATTAATTTATTTACTAATTTTTTCTCTTTCGATTAACTGATAGCGATTGGTCCAGTTCAATTTTCAAAACATAAATTGTTTTAACTTTCTCGTTTCAAAAGCAGTTATACAAAAATATTGAAATATAATACTTAGTGTGTTTAATTGCAATCAAGAAATTTACTCTAGGTAATTGAAATGAAAATTGTTAATTAAATATATTTGATTGATTTTTATTTTCAATCTAAAATATGTAACACTTGTTTATTTTTATTGGTAGGTAAATAAGAAAGAGAGGGAATAGACGAGAGTAGGGGTGGGCATGAGTTGGGTTTGCTCGAATTTTTTTCCAACCTAAACATAATCCAACATGGTCAGTTTGATCTAAAATCAAACCAACTCAACCAAAATTGATCAAGTTTGAGTCGGTTTGGGTTGATAGGGTTGGACTTCGACTCGATCAAAGTTGAATTTGATTTTTTTTTTCTTGAATTTAGATAAATTTTTAAATTTTGAAATTTCTTTAAAACTTCTTTTTTCTTAATACCTATATAAGGAATTCTTCATGAAAATAATGTATAAATAAGCTTAAAATTCATGAAACTTTTTATTTTTTATTTTTATTTTTTGGGATTTATTCATTGCATCAAATTTCATCTAATATTTATTTTATTGTCAAACAACATTTCATTTTTTACAAAGTTTTCATGTAAATCAGTCTATGTAAAGAAGATGGACATTTAGCCTCGTTTGAGCC
>NC_036238.1:26569804-26574246 GCF_002742605.1 Olea europaea var. sylvestris
GACATTATCATAAAAACAACTCAGAAACTATAAGAAAGTTAGATGCCAAACTTTAAAGAATTTGGAAAAGTATTCTTGAGTGTTCGAGTTCATTTACAGCAAGAAAGAACTATCGTGCTTGTGGATTTAACTTACTGTCAAATTTGATTTTTTTCCACCAACAAAATTCTTATCAAGTATTATTATTCAAATAAGTAATATGACATGAACTTTGACTTCAAATAAATCAGCTTATTTTTGCAATTTGCTTAAATATCCCTTCTATCACAGGCAGCAGTTTACATAGTATTTGCAGCCAATTCAGCCGCGGTTCAAGCATCAATGTTTGCAGTAACTGGTGAAAGCAGTTTACAGTGGATGAAGCTTTGCAATAGATTCACAAGGTTTTGCACGCAAATTGCTGGCGCTTTATTGTGTGGCTATTTTGCATCGATATTCATGGCTGTGATATCAGCAATGTCTGCTTATAATCTGTTCAGGTTTTACTCTTCAAAGCAGTTCCTTTTGCTGAAGGGCAAATAAGATGAATTTCCTTAGCCGAACTATGTAACTCAAGATGGGTTCAAATTGTTACGCCTTCCGCGTAGGTTTATACTTCAGTTACGAGAATTGAAGTACTTTGTACGAATAAAAAGATCTGTCGTCGTATTTATTTTCCACAAGGAAGTTTTAGTCGTTTATGGTCAAAATACTACGGTCATGTTTGTTAAAGAACGATTGAAGTACGAATAAATCTGTCGTATGCTATGCATTTGCTAGGAATTCAGGATATGTCCTTTGAATTTTAGCCAAAAAAAAAGTCGATAAATTAACCTTTCATTGGCAGAAGGGTCCAATCCGACCACTTTCGTCCAAATTGGTCGTTTACTGTTTGGGTATATTTCACGTGCATTATATCCGACTACTTTCATCCAAAACTTATGCATTATCAGCCTGTTTGGGAGTGCTTTTTTAGCCCAAAAATTGATTTTTTGACCGCTATTTCACTATTTCAGTTGTTATATTTGACTTCTTCTCTCACAAGTGGGCCTTACTTTTCTCCTAACGGTCAAAAAATCAATTCTAAAAATCACTTCCAAACAAGCTCTATATGTCATTCTCGTGTACATCATAAAATGTAAACTCTGACAGCCATTATTTTGAAACTTTTTTTTTCAACATACTCATTTTCAAATATACATTCACGCAATAAAATATTCTGCAAGTGAGTTCAAAAATTTTTCCTATTTTTTAATTACATATTCTTCGATAAATTACTATTCAAAATCTTGGTTTTCCCAAATAATGATTGTCAAATAGGGACTTAATCTTCACTAACAAGTTTCATTAAAAAATTATTTTTAGATGGCATTAAAATGATGTAATTTCCATTAAACTCACAAAAATAAGAAAATATATTTATATATAAGAAAAATAAAAAAGAGAAAAAACTTTCCGCAACCCCCAAAACCCACCATCCCCTCCCCAACTCGCCATCTCTGACTTATTAAAAATTTAGATGCTCATTTCCTCTCAACCACAACTCGTCTAATATGTTAAAGAATAAATTCAACACCGAAAGACTATAAAATAAACAATCTATATATAAAGTATGTGTCACTCATTTTAACAAAATTGACATTTGAATTTTAAAATAGAACATTATTCATTAATATAGTAACATAGTTCATCAAACTCTAACGAAAAATTCAATCTAACTAAAGTTCAAACAAGTATACAAAGCCAAGAGTGATTTATTCAAATGAGCCACCATCTTGCGATGACAAGTTAAAGGATAAATTCTACATCAATTATATACCAAAATTTAGACCAATGTATAAGGAATTGTTCTATTCTTTTTAACAAATTGACCTTTTAAGACGAAATCTCAAGTTTTAATATAATTTACCACCACGTCTCTACTTCTCCACCACCAATCCCTAATAACAAGAATTATAAAGTGCATATAATAATGTGTAAAGTTGAAAAAATGCCTATACAAATATGTATTCATTTTTCCTTCAGAAATTATTTACTGAATCACAAGGCATTAATTCAATATCAAATTGTTCTTATACATGAACTTGCCTCACAAAAGAAACCAATATAGTTGTTAATAGGTAAGAGCGAAAGCCCAAAAAAATAAAGAATCAGTATCCATTTAATTAGCGTGCACTTATATAAAATGTCAATCTAATATTCAAGATTCAAGATCTCATTAGCTCAAAATGCTTAATTTACATTTTTTAATTCAAAATCATAGCTTAGGATACAAATTAGCTGTATTAATGGTTAATAGAATGTTCAATAAATAATCTCCATATTCTTAGATAATAAAAATGAATCAAATGAAAATCTAAAACTGAATCTAAAACTACTAAAAAGATAAGGTCTAATGCAGATTCAATATCTAAAATAAACTAAAAAGAATTATAGGGGTCGGGGCTGGAATAATAGAGAGTAATCATAGGGCTTATTCTCCATATGCAGCAAAGATTCCATATCCAAATATTTGTTCCTATCCATCGTTGGAATTCCTGATGACTCGTGATATTGCTCCATTGACACTAGATCGTGAGTCGAATTTATTGGTGACAACATGGTAATCGGAGCTAGATTACTGTATATCTCTGCATTCTGATATGGAGGAACATCATAAACATCTGGGTAAACCACGTTATAGGGATTCCGATAATTTGGAAAACTGTGTGGAGGAAAACGATGAACTTCTAGTGTATGATCATTCTTTTCCTGCCCTGCTGCAGCTTGATCATTGCCGTTATTTGGTTCTTGAACCTGATTTTTGTTGGCCCGTTGTCGTTTTCTAGCGTTGTTCCATTTTCCCTCGTTGTTGTAGACCTTACACAAAACCCAATCGTCCAACTACAAAAAAAAAAAGACACTCCATTGGACGACGTTGTAGATAGATAAAATTCAAGAACTCTGCAAAACCTCTCAAGATTAACGCGCAAATAAAAAATAGGTTTACCTTCATGTCATCTGCACCCTTTCGTTGGCGGGGTGGAAGATTATTCACTCGATATTCGTGCATAATCCAGGAAGTCTTCACACCCTTTGGTTTTTCGTCGTAGAATACCAAAGCCTTCTGATATCCGATAATTTCACCATTGCGTTTAATTTGTTTGTCAGCCCCGGTAGCTTTCCAGTATCCTTCACCTGCAGCTCGATCTGGCCGTTGCCCATTTTTATACTTTCTATTCCTTGGGGTAAAGAAGTACCATTCATTCGGTCCAGCTGGCTCGTAATCTTCTGTAACCAAATAGCACGAACAAAAAAATATCAATCCTTTCTAAAACCCTACCCATCTTCACTTGATTAGCAAATAATATAAAAATGATTGATTTAATAAGTTTCGTCCTACAAAAGAAACAAATAACTAAACAAATTAATGTACAGAAACTAACTAAACAATTCATCTTACTAGCAAGTTGTTCCGGGTTGAACTCGTAAAGGTTAAGGACGTTAATCTTGTTCCGAGGCAGCTCCTCATTCCTGATCTTTTTGATCAAGTAGTCATCAATAAGTTCGTCATCACGAGGCACAAATCGAATACCCGGAGGCAAACTGCCAAAGTATTCATAATCAGTAAGCCTCGAGAAATAATCATCGTAAGTATACGAAGTTGAGGGAATGCAATCATCTATAGGGTATGTAAGAGCAGCAGTTACAGTTTGTCTAGGGTTACTCTCCATCATAGGACTCTTAGAAAACCCTAATGAAGAATGTTGTTGAATGATGTTTTCTCTGAGTTACAATTTTAATTTTTAAGGTTTCTAAAGTATTTAAAGGAAACGAGAACTCTAATCAGATAAAATTTGAATTGAATAAGGATATACATGGATGCTATGTGATAAAGCTTAATTAACCAATACAAGCGTGACGATAATTACAATTAAAGAAAAGAAATTCAAAAATTTCATTGAATATCACAATGAATTTTTTAATTTCTTTTTCAAAATTAACTCAGCAACCGAATTTTTATGGGGAAATCCGTAGATGATTAATGTGTATATATAAAAAAAAACTTTGTAAAATATATTAAAAAAATTTTAACCAGAAATATAAAGTTTCATTAAATAAATAAATTTATTACTTATATGTACCACTTAATTGTGTATTACTAAGTTAATAAATTATTAATATAGTTTATTCTCGGATAAGAATTACACGAGGTTATTTTCCATTTTGTTTACTTAATATAAGAATAAATTTAGTAAATTCTTAAATTTAAAACCTTTTTCAAAAAATATATAAGTTAATAATTAGGTATAGCTGTAATCCAAATTGTAGTTTTCAAGTGTCAATTTTGAATTCATAATAGTACAAACTCCTTTGTCAATTGGGATTTTAAGTCCCCTTTTAGATAGTTTTCACAGACTCAATAAATTTCAATGCAAACTAAGAACAGAAAATACATTAGAAATATGCTCATAAGAACCACA
>NC_036238.1:26578127-26589706 GCF_002742605.1 Olea europaea var. sylvestris
AACTTTGACTTCAAATAAATCAGCTTATTTTTGCAATTTGCTTAAATATCCCTTCTATCACAGGCAGCAGTTTACATAGTATTTGCAGCCAATTCAGCCGCGGTTCAAGCATCAATGTTTGCAGTAACTGGTGAAAGCAGTTTACAGTGGATGAAGCTTTGCAATAGATTCACAAGGTTTTGCACGCAAATTGCTGGCGCTTTATTGTGTGGCTATTTTGCATCGATATTCATGGCTGTGATATCAGCAATGTCTGCTTATAATCTGTTCAGGTTTTACTCTTCAAAGCAGTTCCTTTTGCTGAAGGGCAAATAAGATGAATTTCCTTAGCCGAACTATGTAACTCAAGATGGGTTCAAATTGTTACGCCTTCCGCGTAGGTTTATACTTCAGTTACGAGAATTGAAGTACTTTGTACGAATAAAAAGATCTGTCGTCGTATTTATTTTCCACAAGGAAGTTTTAGTCGTTTATGGTCAAAATACTACGGTCATGTTTGTTAAAGAACGATTGAAGTACGAATAAATCTGTCGTATGCTATGCATTTGCTATGAATTCAGGATATGTCCTTTGAATTTTAGCCAAAAAAAAAGTCGATAAATTAACCTTTCATTGGCAGAAGGGTCCAATCCGACCACTTTCGTCCAAATTGGTCGTTTACTGTTTGGGTATATTTCACGTGCATTATATCCGACTACTTTCATCCAAAACTTATGCATTATCAGCCTGTTTGGGAGTGCTTTTTTAGCCCAAAAATTGATTTTTTGACCGCTATTTCACTATTTCAATTGTTATATTTGACTTCTTCTTTTACAAGTGGACCTCACTTTTCTCCTAACGGTCAAAAAATCAATTCTAAAAATCACTCCCAAACAAGCTCTATATGTCATTCTCGTGTACATCATAAAATGTAAACTCTGACAGCCATTATTTTGAAACTTTTTTTTTCAACATACTCATTTTCAAATATACATTCACGCAATAAAATATTCTGCAAGTGAGTTCAAAAATTTTTCCTATTTTTTAATTACATATTCTTCGATAAATTACTATTCAAAATCTTGGTTTTCCCAAATAATGATTGTCAAATAGGGACTTAATCTTCACTAACAAGTTTCATTAAAAAATTATTTTTAGATGGCATTAAAATGATGTAATTTCCTTTAAACTCACAAAAATAAGAAAATATATTTATATATAAGAAAAATAAAAAAGAGAAAAAACTTTCCGCAACCCCCAAAACCCACCATCCCCTCCCCAACTCGCCATCTCTGACTTATTAAAAAATTAGATACTCATTTCTTCTCAACCACAACCCGTCTAATATGTTAAAGAATAAATTCAACACCGAAAGAGTATAAAATAATATGTGTTACTCATTTTAACAACGTTGACATTTTAAATTTTAAAATAGAACATTATTCATTAATATAGTAACATAGTTCATCAAACTCTAACGAATAATTCAATCTAACTAAAATTCAAACAAGGACACAAAGCCAAGAGTGGTTTATTCAAATGAACCACCATCTTGCGATGACATGTTAAAGGATAAATTCTAAATCGATTATATACCAAAATTTAGACCAATGTATAAGGAATTGTTCTATTCTTTTTAACAAAATTGACATTTTAAGATGAAATTTCAAATTTTAATATAATTTACCAACACGTCTCTACTTCTCCACCACCAATCCCAAATACAAAAAATTATAAAGTTCATATAATAGGGTTTAAAGTTGAAAAAATGCCTATACAAATATGAATTCATTTTTCCTTCAAAAATTATTTACTAAATCACAAGGCATTAATTCAATACTAAATTGTTCTTATACATGAACTTGCCTCACAAAAGATACCAATATAGTTGCTAATAGGTAAAAGAGAAAACCCAAAAATATAAAGAATCAGTATCCATTTAAATAGCATGCATTTATATAAAATGTCAATCTAATATTCAAGATTCAAGATCTCATTAGCTCAAAATGCTTAATTTACATTTTTTAATTCAAAACCATAGCTTAGGATACAAATTAGCTGTATTAATGGTTAATAGAATGTTCAATAAATAATCTCCATATTCTCAGATAATAAAAATGAATCAAATGAAAATAAAAAAACTGAATCTAAAACTACAAAAAAGATAAGGTCTAATGCAGATTCAATATCTAAAATAAACTAGCAAAAATTATAGGGGTCGGGGATGGAATAATAGAGAGTAATCATAGGGCTTATTCTCCACATGCAGCAAAGATTCCATATCCAAATATTCGTTCCTATCCATCGTTGGAATTCCTGATGACTCGTGATATTGCTCCATTGACACTAGATCGTGAGTCGAATTTATTGGTGGCAACATGGTAATGGGAGCTAGATTACTGTATATCTCTGCATTCTGATATGGAGGAACATCATAAACATCTGAGTAAACCACGTTATAGGGATTCCGATAATTTGGAAAACTGTGTGGAGGAAAAGGATGAACTTCTAGTGAATGATCATTCTTTTCCTGCCCTGCTGCAGCTTGATCATTGCCGTTATTTGGTTCTTGAACCTGATTTTTGTTGGCCCGTTGTCGTTTTCTAGCGTTATTCCATTTTCCCTCGTTGTTGTAGACCTTACACAAAACCCAATCGTCCAACTACAAAAAAAAACACTCCATTGGACGACGTTGTAGATAGATAAAATTCAAGAACTCTGCAAAACCTCTCAAGATTAACGCGCAAATAAAAAATAGGTGTACCTTCATGTCATCTGCACCCTTTCGTTGGCGGGGTGGAAGGTTATTCACTCGATATTCGTGCATAATCCAGGAAGTCTTCAGACCCTTTGGTTTTTCATCGTAGAATACCAAAGCCTTCTGATATCCGATAATTTCACCATTGCGTTTAATTTGTTTGTCAGCCCCGGTAGCTTTCCAGTATCCTTCACCTGCAGCTCGATCTGGCCGTTGCCCATTTTTATACTTTCTATTTCTTGGGGTAAAGAAGTACCATTCATTCGGTCCAGCTGGCTCGTAATCTTCTGCAACCAAATAGCACGAACAAAAATGATTGATTTAATAAGTTTCGTCCTACAAAAGAAACAAATAACTAAACAAATTAATGTACAGAAACTAACTAAACAATTCATCTTACTAGCAAGTTGTTCCGGGTTGAACTCGTAAAGATTAAGGACGTTAATCTTGTTCCGAGGCAGCGCCTCATTCCTGATCTTTTTGATCAAGTAGTCATCAATAAGTTCGTCATCACGAGGCACAAATCGAATACCTGGAGGCAAACTGCCAAAGTATTCATCATCAGTAGGCCTCGAGAAATAATCATCGTAAGTATACGAAGTTGAGGGAATGCGATCATCTATAGGGTATGTAAGAGCAGCAGTTACAGTTTGTCTAGGGTTACTCTCCATCATAGGACTCTTAGAAAACCCTAATGAAGAATGTTGTTGAATGATGTTTTCTCTGAGTTACAATTTTAATTTTTAAGGTTTCTAAAGTATTTAAAGGAAACGAGAACTCTAAACAGATAAAATTTGAATTGAATAAGGATATACATATATGCTATGTGATAAAGCTTAATTAACCAATACAAGCGTGACGATAATTACAATTAAAGAAAAGAAATTCAAAAATTTCATTGAATATCACAATGATTTTTTTAATTTCTTTTTCAAAATTAACTCAGCAACCGAATTTTTATGGGGAAATCCGTAGATGATTAATGTATATATATATATATATATATAAAAAAAACATTGTAAAATATATTTGTTGACACATAAAAATTCAGCCCAAATCGAACAGTCCAAGGAGTAAAGCCCAATTGGAGGATCCCCAAATCAGAGAGCCCAAAGAACGAAGTCCAATCGAATGAATCAAGGTGAAGGCCCAAATAAGAGGGCCCAAGAATGCGGTAACGCCATCGCCCAAGTTTGCAAGTCGCCCAGAATCTGAACGAATAGAATGTCATACGGTCGCCCAGAGCTGTTATTCTATTCTCGTCCAAACCTTCAGGTCGCCCAAGGTATCAACAGACATAACGCGTCGTAGTTATCAAGAAATGCAGTTATCAAGGCAGTTGTTAAAGCAGCCATATCACGTTCCACGACTCGAGAAATTCAATCGAAAGCGGTTGAACGATAAAAGGTAATGGCAGCAGTTAAAAGGCAGTTTCATGAAAAAATGGCCACTACGAAGAAAGTGGGTAGTTATAGGACGATCAAACAGTTTTTAGAGTAGTTAATCACAAAGAGATCGTCTATGAAGTATAAAAGGGAGAAAGGACGTAGAAGCAAATGACCGAATCCAAACTCTCGAACTGAGAATATGTAATTTTCATTTCCTTAGCTTTTAGACTTAAACACTTTTCTTTCTGTAACTCGTGTGCTTGCGCCCCTTGGAGGCACGTTGTTTTTCATTTCCAATTGTAAAGTTCATCGCCAATAAAAGAACACCCCTTTTTGAGACTTTGTCTCAAGAGGTTTCGTCCCTTACACAATCGTCTTATCCTTTTTAATTGTTAGTGACTTAACCCGCGCAAAACAATATTAAAAAAATTGTAACCAGAAATATAAATTTTCATTAAATAAATAAATTTATTACTTATATGTACCACTTAATTGTGTATTACTAAGTTAATAAATTATTAATATAGTTTATTCTCGGATAAGAATTACACGAGGTTATTTTCTATTTTGTTTACTTAATATAAGAATAAATTTAGTAAATTCTTAAATTTAAAAACTTTTTCAAAAAATATATAAGTTAATAATTAGGTATAGTTGTAATCCAAATTGTAGTTTTCAAGTGTCAATTTTGAATTCATAATAGTACAAACTCCTTTGTCAATTGGGATTTTAAGTCCCCTTTTAGATAGTTGTCACAGACTCAATAAATTTCAATGCAAACTAAGAACATAAAATACATTAGAAATATGCTCATAAGAACCACAATTTCGTTGTATCACGATTTTATATATCACTTCTCATAATTGATACGTTGGCTTTGTTTATCTTCAAAACGAAGCATTGAACTTGGACTTTTCAACGTATGTTTGATTTTCAGAAGTGTGCTGGCCAATCTTTTTCTTGGAGAATATGGTAACATTTAAACCTTTTTTCACTATTGGGACTACCATTTGAATTGCTTGAGCTAGTCAAATTAACCTTGCTTTTATTAGCTCATCGCTGCTTAACAGCAAAAATTATTGTGAAGATCAAAGGAGTAATAAGGAAACCCCAAAATCTCAGTGTGACAAGGTTGCATATCTTCACAATATTTCTGTAATTAGTGGAGAGAATCTAGGTGATATAGCAACAAATCAGTCCAACCAGCAAATTAGCAAATCATTCCAAAATAATCTGCTCCAATCCTATTCCTTCTTTGGAGGAATGCACCGAACCAGCATCATATCCAGTTATCCAACCATATATGTTAAAGATTTTTAAAGAAGAAGATAAAACAAAGATAGGAAGAGCAAAATTTATGTTAATAGGTCTGCAGAATTTATGTAATCTGTCTGCATTATTTTTCCTTTAAATAAGACATTCTTGTATTGCATAGTGCTCACATTCAAATCACAAGAAGTGAAATTAATAAAACATTTTTTTTTCTAGTTCCATATTTTTCGTCTGCTTTGAAAAGCTTGTTCCCCAATATTTATTTCTCGATTATTCATTCTATATTCATGAGAACACAATGAAATCTATAGCACTTCAATAGGCATGGCTAAAAAGCCCCTTCCTTCTTCAATTGTAGCAACAAAATAATCAAAACGATGCGTTAAGGACCTTGGAATCTTTTCAACAACTCCTATTCATTTAATTTTTCACCATTAATCAACAAGGGTTATGCTTGATATAATTCGGGGTGTACATCAAGGTGTCAACCCCCCTCACATGGAGGGGGCCTACTTCGAATAAGATATGAGAGGAGGTGGACATCTTGATGTACATTTTTTTATGTACATTAGGAATTACCCAATCAACAATTGATTAACTACAAGCTGAACTTGAAAAATATAATCAGAGTTTCAGATTTACATTTTTTTCATTGAAAGAGATTTGAATTCACCTCTCAAGTTAGGTAACCTTAGAATTTTGCGACGTCTATGTCTCTTTAGCTATAGTTACAATTGAGATCTTTTCAAAGACAACCTCATGATTTATAGATTGGTAAAGGAGAAATAAAGCCTTCTTATCCTTCTTCTTTCTCCATTAGACTGTCCTTCTGACTTGAGTAAGAACTGCTACAACAACTTGATCATTTGGTTCAATAAATCAAGATTCAGTAATCTCAGACAACTCCTAAAAGCCAAACAAAGCCTTCATCTGGATGCACCATCGACCAAAAAGTTCCCACTAAGCCTCGAAAATTGAGGTTGGATTGACCTCTGCTTACAAGTAATTTAGAACAACAAAAGAAACTCTGGATATTTTAGGTTCTAATACCAGATGCAGGAAATCAAATTCAGAATAATTTCCAAACACATTATCTTGGAAGTAAAAATTACAGTAGGAAAAATAAATGAGAGAAGAATAAATTTCTTATTGATGAACAAAAGAGTGGACTCATCGGCTATTTATAGCCATTTACAAACTCAACAAACTGAATAAAAAAATCCCTAAAAAAATGCAGCTAATTGATCAACTAAAGCCCTAATTTATTGGCATAACAAAGAAAAAACCAAATTCCTAGTAATTTGCAAGACTAAATCAACATCTGACGCAGTTAAAAAAAAAAAAAAAAAAAACATTTGAGTTTAATTTCTAACAAGGGTCCTTTAGAAAGGTAAATTCGTCCATCCACTACGCATTAAAATTAAAAATTAAAAGGCTAGATTATACATTTAGTCCCTAACCTTTCACCCCTTTTTACAATTTTTCCCTCATCCTTTCTTATAAGAATCTTAGCTTCAACTTTTCATTCCTCGCTAACAAAATTTGCTCAAAAATTCTGTAAGAGGGCATTAAAATGACATAATTTCCCTTAAACTCATAAAATAAGAAAATATATTTATATGCAAAAGAATAGAAAATAAAAATGGGAAAAATCTTTTTGCAACCTCCCAAACCCCACCATCCCCACCCAACTTCCGATCCACCACCATCTCCTTCTCCACCACGACTCATCTAATTTGTTAAGGGATAAATCCAGTATTGAAAGACTAAAATAAACAACTAACATAAAAGACATTGTCGTACTTCTCTCTTAACAATGTCAACCCTTTAAAATGAAACGAAAAATCTTAATATGATACCATTGTTCATTAAATTTCATCGAATAATTCGATCCGATTAAAATTCAAATGAATACACGAATCACAAATTGATATGCCCTATTAAGCAAACATGTTACAAGGAAATGCTAAGAGATATATTCCACAGCGATTAAATATCAAAACCTAGACTAATATATGGGGGTTTGTGTTATTCTTCTTAACAATGTCGAGTTTTTAAGATGGAATCTTTGACTGTTAATATAATCCACCACCATGTCTCCACGACCTTCCTCGGCCATTCCATAATATGTTCGCCAAAAAACTGATTTTGTCAAGAAATATTATGGCCACCCCTACAACCCGACGCTAAAACCAACCCTTGCCTATGTCTTGGAATTCTAACCAATTCTCACTGAAATCAAACTAAACTTCCACTAAGAAGAAAGGTACGTCTTCTCAAGGGTCACTAGATTTTCTACGAGACAAGAAAACGAAAATTATAGACAGCTGGATGAGGGAAAACTTGATTATAAGACAGTTTTCAAAATTTGATACTTAACTGCATTTTGCAAAACATTATCTCAGATAATGAACCAAACATTATCTCAGTTTTGTCACCCCAGAGAATGTTTTGTGGATTTATTCCCCCAAATTTTGTTAGGTTTGCATTTCGGATGACATTCCAAACGAGATATCTTGAAGCCACATAAAGTGCATGCGGTATATGTATTTATCAAGCTGAATAATAATAAATAAGCTAATGACTTAACAGACTTTCATATCAAATATTATATTAACCACAAGACAAGCAAATGAAAGATCTGGACTAAATCAAAAAAATAAAAAATCGATTACTAAAAGCATGAAAAACAAAATAAAAATCATGATAAATAGAATGTTCATAAATAATCTCAAAATTCGGATAATAAAAATGCATAAAATGAAAATTAAAAACTGCAAATAAAACTACTAAAAAAGACAAGGTCTAACGCAGATTCAATATCTAAAATAAACTAGAAAGATATAAAGGGGCTGGGGGGCTGGAATAATAGAGAGTAATCATAGGGCTTATTCTCCTCATGCAGCAAAGATTCCAAATCCAAATATTCGTTCCTGTCCATCGTTGGAATTCCTGATGACTCGTGATATTGTTCCATTGACACTAGATCATGAGTAGAATTTATTGGTGACACCATGGTAATGGGAGCTAGATTACTGTATATCTCTGCATTCTGATATGGAGGAACATCATAAACATCTGGGTAAACCACGCTATCGGGATTCTGATAATTTGGAAAACTCTGTGGAGGAACAGGATGAACTTCCAGTTTATGATCATTCTTTTCCTGCCCTGCTGCAGCTTGATCATTTTCGTTATGTAGTTCTTGAACCTGATTTTGGTTGGTCCTTTGTCGTTTTCCAGTGTTGTAGTTCGATTTGCCCTTTTTGTTGTAGACCTTACACAAAACCCAATCGTCCAACTACAACAAAACACTCCATTTAATGACGTTGCAAATAAATAAAATTCAAGAACTCTTTAAAAGTCTTCAAGATTAATGCGTGAATAAAAACAATCTTGCTACATGTACACTAATTTTGACATAATGGATAACATTCTTGTGAGTAGACATTTTTTTATATGCTGATTTAAATAACACTTTAGATAATTAATGACACAAATTTTGACAACTCACACAATATCAACAACAATGTTATCTAGGAATGTACATCTATATAATTTAAATTCAAATGAAAAATAGTTGTACCTTCATGTCATCTGGGCCATTTCGTTGGCGGGGTGGAAGATTATTCACTCGATATTCGTGCATAATCCAGGAAGTCTTCACACCCTTTGGTTTTTCATCGTAGAATACCAAAGCCTTCTGATATCCAATAGTTTCACCGTTGCGTTTGATTTGTTTGTCAGCCCCGGTAGCTTTCCAGTATCCTTTACCTGCAGCTCGATCTGGCCGTTGCCCATTTTTATACTTTCTATTCCTTGGGGTAAAGAAGTACCATTCATTCGGTCCAGCTGGCTTGTAATCTTCTGTAACCAAATAGCACGAACAAAAAATTATCAATCCATTCTAAAACCCTACCCATCTTCACTTGATTAGCAAATAATATAAAAATGATTGATTTAATAAGTTTAATCCTACAAAAGAAACAAATAACTAAACAAATGTATAGAAACTAACTAAACAGTTCTTCTTACTGGCAAGTTGTTCCGGGTTGAACTCGTAGAGATTAAGGACGCCAATCTCATTCCGAGGCAGCTGCTCATTCCTGATCTTTTTGATCAAGTAGTCATCGATAAGTTCGTCATCACGAGGAACAAATCTAAAACCCGGAGGCAAACCGCCAAAGTATTTATCATCAGTAAGCCTTGAGAAATAATCATTGTAAAAATACGAAGTTGAGGGAATGCTATCATCTACAGGGTATGTAAGAGCACCAGTTATAGTTTGTCTAGGGTGACTCTCCATCTTAGGACTCCAAGAAAACCTTAACGAATAATGTTGTTGAATGATGTTTTCTCCGAGTTACAAGTTTAAACCAAGTCAAACGTTTGGAATTTGTTTTAAGGTTTCTTGAGTATTTAAAAGAAAATAGAACTCTAAACGGATAAATTTGAATTGAAATGGATATACATGCATGCTATGTGATAAACCTTAATTAACTAGTACAAGCATGATGATAATTAGAATTAAAGAAAAGAAATTCAAGAATTTCATTAAAAATTATTAACAAATTTTTTTTTTTTTTCAAAAAATAAATTAGCTACCGAATTTTTATGAATCCATGGTTGATTAATGTGTGAAAAAAAAAAAACCTTTGCAAAATATAGATAGCGCAGAACTGATGGGAGGTTATAACTTCATATCAGGCAAGCATACATTGATAATGCATACAACTTCGACATTATATAAATAAAAATTGCTTAATTAATTATCTCAATAATTAATTAAAAAGTTGAAGAATTTTCTCAGTAAATGTGCCACCCTCCCCTAGCGCCTAAATATATTTCGGTATTGTGTACTTTTTGGGAGATGACATTTATTGTCTAGAGCTTTGTTAAGAATTAACCTATTTTTCTCACTTTTCGTTGTATATTTGCAACTATGAAAGTTTATATTTGTTGGTAAGAAAATAATTTTTAATAATTAAATAAATTTATTACTTATACGTACCACTTAATTGTGTATTACTAAGTTAATGACTTATTAATATAGTTTTTTCTTTTTTTCTTTTTTCTTTTTTTAATCTTGGTTATGAATTATAGAAGGTTATTTTCTATTTTATTTACTAACGTAAGAACACAGTTACTATATTCTTAAATTTAAAATTATTTTTAATAATTATATAAGTTAACAATTTGGTACGTCGGTAATCCAAAATTGTAGTTCTTAAGTGTACTTGTGCTTAAATGATTTAAAAACAATGAAAACAAGAAAACGTATATTTTTTGGAGTGCTCTAATTGAAAATTTGTTAGGATCATGATCTCACTTAACCATCAATTAATCAATTTCGCAAAAGCAATTTAACTTATTACTCACTTTTTAATGATAGCCTCAATTCTCCTCATTTAGCTAATTATCTCTCACGTGTCAAATTTAGTGTATTAATACACTATATCTCAATATCAATTAATAACATGTGCAATTGCAATCACTTTTGTGAGAATAGCTGAATGAATCATCTAGAATTAGAAGTATATTTCTATTTTCTACAAAAACTTGAGGTGCTTGTAACTGAATCTAAAATTAATAGATAATAATTTCTCGAGGATCAAATACTTCGCTACAAAAATATTTGGTTATCAAGCAAATGAAATACATTAAATAAATAACAATCACAACATGAATGGGGAAAAAAGTTAATTACGTTAAGGTTAAACAACATCAATCATCGCATCCTATTGGAAAAATTAACAAGAAATGTACCAGATAAAGAGATACGTTTCAAAATTGAAGAAATTAAACATAAGATTAAAGATATTTCTTAGAACTCGTCCTTGATTGGATTTCTAGAGTGGAAACTTGCTTCGACTTTCTTCTTCAATTTTCCCCAAACAATTTCTAAGCTTCTCTTATTTTGCTCTTATTCTTTCTTCTCTTTTTGACCCTCTCCAAGTCTGTGCAAATTTCTTTAAAAATGCTATTTAAAAGGTTGGCTTGTTGCTCTATAGTTTTGTGCCTTCCACTTTTCTTCAAAACTCCAACCTCTTTTCGGTATTTTTTTCCCCCATTTTTGTCAAAGTAATTAATGTTGGGGACTTTAGTAGATTTGCTCTATTACATAAATTGATTCATATATATATATATATATATATATATATATATATATATATATATATATG
>NC_036238.1:26593023-26597138 GCF_002742605.1 Olea europaea var. sylvestris
AAAGATACTTATCTCTCAAAATCGACTTAAAACCTTCGAAGAATCACGAAGAAACTTCACTGCATCCCTCTCAAAACCTCACAACAGAAGAGGACACAAACCATTACAGATAATCAATCAGAATATCTAAACGAAATCACTAAGACTTTCACATTTAAGGCTTCAAATCAGAGATTTGAGCCACAGAATCAAGCAAAATAAATCCTAACCAGACGAGGGGTTTTTCCCTTCTCTCTCTCTCTCTCTCAAAGGCCAAGAGTAAAACGTGTAATGAAGTCAATGCAAGTGCCAAGTGAAACGGCACATTATAATGGAAGGTTCCAGAATCAATCCAACAACCAAGGTTCAACCACGTGTCGCCATCAAGACAAAAGTGCCAATTTAATAGAGTTGCATTTCCACAAAACACGACTTCACAGTGTAATAAAATTCTAGAAGCAAAAGACCATGGTTCGAATCTCATAGTTATCTCAGAAAATGATCCAAAATTCGGCATCGAAGATCCCAAGTTTCACCCCAGAGAATGTTTTGTGGATTTATTCCTCCAAATATTGATAGGTTTGCATTTCGGATGACATTCCAAACGAGATATCTTGAAGCCACATAAAGTGCATGCGGTATATGTATTTATCAAGCTAAATAATAAAATAATGATTTAACAGACTTTCACATCAAATATTATATTAACCACAAGACAAGAAAATTAAAGGTCTGGACTAAATCAAAAAATTAAAAATTCGATTACCAAAAACATGAAAAACAAAATTAAAATCATGATAAATAGAATGTTCATAAATAACCTCAAAATTCGGATAATAAAAATGCATAAAATGAAAATTAAAAACTGCAACTAAAACTACTAAAAAAGACAAGGTCTAACGCAGATTCAATATCTAAAATAAACTAGAAAGATATATAGGGGTTGGGGGGCTGGAATAATAGAGAGTAATCATAGGGCTTATTCTCCTCATGCAGCAAAGATTCCAGATCCAAATATTCGTTCCTGTCCATCGTTGGAATTCCGGATGACTCGTGATATTGTTCCATAGACACTAGATCATGAGTAGAATTTATTGGTGACACCATGGTAATGGGAGCTAGATTACTGTATATCTCTGCATTCTGATATGGAGGAACATCATAAACATTTGGGTAAACCACGTTATAGGGATTCTGATAATTTGGAAAACTCTGTGGAGGAACAGGATGAACTTCCAGTTTATGATCATTCTTTTCCTGCTCTGCTGCAGCTTGATCATTGTCGTTATGTAGTTCTTGAACCTGATTTTGGTTTGTCCTTTGTCGTTTTCCAGTGTTGTAGTTCGATTTGCCCTTTTTGTTGTAGACCTTACACAGAACCCAATCGTCCAACTACAACAGAAGACTCCATTGAACGACGTTGCAGATAAATAAAATTCAAGGACTTTATAAAAGTTTTAAAGATTAATGCGAAGATAAAAACAATCTTACTACATGTACATTAACTTTGACATCATGGATGACATTCTTGTAAGATGACATTTTTTTATACATTGATTATAATAACACTATAAACAATTATTGACACAAATTTTGGCAACTCATACAATGTCAACAATAATGTTATCTAGGAATGTACATCTATATTAATTTAAATTGAAATAAAAAATAGTTGTACCTTCATGTCATCTGGACCATTTCGTTGGCGGGGTGGAAGATTTTTCACTCGATATTCGTGCATAATCCAAGAAGTCTTCACACCCTTTGGTTTTTCATCGTAGAATACCAAAGCCTTCTGATATCCAATAGTTTCACCGTTGCGCTTGATTTGTTTGTCAGCCCCGGTAGCTTTCCAGTATCCTTTAGGCTTTACCTGCAGCTCGATCTGGCCGTTGCCCATTTTTATACTTTCTATTCCTTGGGGTAAAGAAGTACCATTCATTCGGTCCAGCTGGCTTGTAATCTTCTGTAACCAAATAGCACGAACAAAAAAATATCAATCCATTCTAAAACCCTACACATCTTCACTTGATTAGCAAATAATATAAAAATGATTGATTTAATAAGTTTCATCCTACAAAAGAAATAAATAACTAAGCAAATGTATAGAAACTAACTAAACAGTTCTTCTTACTGGCAAGTTGTTCCGGGTTGAACTCGTAGAGATTAAGGACGCCAATCTCGTTCCGAGGCAGCTGCTCATTCCTGATCTTTTTGATCAAGTAGTCATCGATAAGTTCGTCATCACGAGGCACAAATCGAAAACCCGGAGGCAAACCGCCAAAGTATTTATCATCAGTAAGCCTTGAGAAATAATCATTGTAAGAATACGAAGTTGAGGGAATGCTATCATCTACAGGGTATGTAAGAGCACCAGTTATAGTTTGTCTAGGGTGACTCTCCATCTTAGGACTCCAAGAAAACCTTAACGAATAATGTTGTTGAATGATATTTTCTCCGAGTTACAAGTTTAAACGAAGTCAAACGTTTGGAATTTGTTTTAAGGTTTCTAGAGTATTTAAACGAAAATAGAACTCTGAACGGATAAATTTGAATTGAAATGGATATACATGCATGCTATGTGATAAACCTTAATTAACTAGTACAAGCATGATGATAATTAGAATTAAAGAAAAGAAATTCAAGAATTTCATTAAAAATTATTAACAAATTTTTTTTATTTTTTAATTTTTTCAAAAAATAAATTAGCTACCGAATTTTTATGAATCCATGGTTGATTAATGTGTGAAAAAAAAAAAACCTTTGCAAAATATAGATAGCGCAGAACTGATGGGAGGTTATAACTTCATATCAGGCAAGCATACATTGATAATGCATACAACTTCGACATTATATAAATAAAAATTGCTTTATTAATTATCTCAATAATTAATTAAAAAGTTGAAGAATTTTCTCAGTAAATGTGCCACCCTCCCCTAGCGCCTAAGTATATTTCGGTATTGTGTACTTTTTGGGAGATGACATTTATTGTCTAGAGCTTTGTTAAGAATTAACCTATTTTTCTCACTTTTCGTTGTATATTTGCAACTAAGAAAATAATTTTTAATAATTAAATAAATTTATTACTTATACGTACCACTTAATTGTGTATTACTAAGTTAATGACTTATTAATATAGTTTTTTTCTTTTTTTAATCTTGGTTATGAATTATAGAAGGTTATTTTCTATTTCATTTACTAACGTAAGAACACACTTAATATATTCTTAAATTTAAAATTATTTTTAATAATTATATGAGTTAACAATTTGGTACGTCGGTAATCCAAAATTGTAGTTCTTAAGTGTACTTGTGCTTAACTGATTTAAAAACAATAAAAACAAGAAAACGTATATTTTTTGGAGTACTCTAATTGAAAATTTGTTAGGATCATGATCTCACTTAACCATCAATTAATCAATTTCGCAAAAGCAATTTAACTTATTACTCACTTTTTAATGATAGCCTCAATTCTCCTAATTTAGCTAATTATCTCTCATGAGTGTCAAATTTAGTGTATTAATATACTATATCTCAATATCAATTAATAACATGTGCAATTGCAATCACTTTTGTGAGAATAGCTGAATGAATCATCTAGAATTAGAAGTATATTTCTATTTTCTACAAAAACTTGGGGTGCTTGTTACCGAATCTAAAATTAATAGATAATAATTTCTCGAGGATCAAATACTTCGCTACAAAAATATTTGGTTATCAAGCAAATGAAATACATTAAATAAATAACAATCACAACACGAATGGGGAAAAAAGTTAATTAGTTAAGATTAAACAACATCAATCATCGCATCCTATTGGAAAAATTAACAAGAAATGTAACAGATAAAGAGATACGTTTCAAAATTGAAGAAATTAAACATAAGATTAAAGATATTTCTTAGAACTCGTCCTTGATTGGATTTCTAGAGTGGAAACTTGCTTAGACTTTCTTCTTCAATTTTCCCCAAACAATTTCTAAGCTTCTCTTATTTTGCTCTTATTCTTTCTTCTCTTTTTGACCCTCTCCAAGTCTTGTGCAAATTTCTTTAAAAATACTATTTAAAAGGTTGACTTGTTGCTCTATAGTTTTGTGCCTTCCACTTTTCTTCAAAACTCCAACCTCTTTTCGGTATTTTT
>NC_036238.1:26602163-26611887 GCF_002742605.1 Olea europaea var. sylvestris
AGGATTCCTCAAATTGGTATCAGAGCCATATACTAAATTATTATGATTAATTGTCATAATTGTAACATACATATTCTTATTTTCACATCTGAATATGAAATCTACAGATATTATCAAGATAGATACATTTATATGTTAGAACTTGGAAGACCAAGTAGAACAATGACTATGACAAAATTGCATATGATTGAATCTTTACAAAAATATGAATACAATGTTAAAACTTTTATTTTACACTATATTACTTGTCATCATTAATTATGGAAGCTGAAAACTATAATAATAAAAACATAGATAATAATGATG
Organism: Olea europaea var. sylvestris; assembly: GCF_002742605.1. NCBI lineage: Eukaryota > Viridiplantae > Streptophyta > Magnoliopsida > Lamiales > Oleaceae > Olea > Olea europaea. Next base: position 26,602,470 of record NC_036238.1, read on the forward strand.
AAATCTATGAGCAGATTGAATCGCAAGGAAATTTCTCAAGGGAAATTTTAATCTCTGACAAAAAGCTTGCAAAGATATGAAAGACAAAACTTACACTAGAACCTAAAGAAATCTTTTCTCAATCAGGTTTCTTAGAGAAATTTATGAATAGAAATAGACAAATATATTATGGTGTATCTCAAAAAGAGTTTGCTATACGTGTACAACATACATATGATAAGATAGGAATATCCTTACTTATTAAACACGACATAAATAAAGTCAAACAAAAGATAGATTTTGACAATAGCAAGAATCTCTTTTGGGTTACTATAGGGGCAATTCGAATTCAGATTCGAAGCACTTTATCTGAAAAAATTGATCAACCCATTTCAATGTGTTTGATTGATGAAAGAATCCAAAATCCTAATGAATGATGTTTAGGTTCTCTTGAAGGAAACCTAGCATGTTGAAAATTAATATTTACAGTTTATCCTAGACTTTCAGTAAGTCTACATGATAAAAACTTTGACGGTATTTTATCTTTCATACACAAATATGGAAGAATAGATTTAGTCAAAGATAATAATGTACATTTTTCAATATCATATCTTGTTAGTTATGCTATTCATAATCAACATAATATGACAATTGTTAAAGAACTAAAAGGAATAAAAATCGGCCCTTTATTCTCAGATTACCTTGAGCATAAAAAGACAGAATTCGAATGGTTAATACAACCAACTAGAAAATCTTTGAAAATTAATTTTAATGACCAAAGAATATTGATAAAAGAACAAAGATCACTTCTTACTAGAAGTTTATCTTTAAATAGAAAACCACTTCCAAATGTTAAATGGAAGGATGAAGCAGAAACAAGTCAAAGTAGACAATTAAGCCCTTTATTCTCAGATTACCTTGAGCATAAAAAGACAGAATTCGAATGGTTAATACAACCAACTAGAAAATCTTTGAAAATTAATTTTAATGACCAAAGAATATTGATAAAAGAACAAAGATCACTTCTTACTAGAAGTTTATCTTTAAATAGAAAACCACTTCCAAAAGTTAAATGGAAGGATGAAGCAGAAACAAGTCAAAGTAGACAATTAAAAGAATTAAGTAAAACTGTCAATGAGATGACCAAAACCATTTATGGAGAAGAATAAAATGTCTATAGCAGATATTTTAAAAGAAATCAAAATATTAAAAAAAAAAGCATTGAAGAAATTAAGATAAATCTTAAAAATCTTCAAGAAATTACAGAAACATCTATGGAAAAACATTCTACTGTAATTATAGCACGAGTTAAAAATGACAAAACCTTAAAAAAGAAAAATCCTAAAATTTCTTTAGGAATTTTTTAAAAAATGGAAGACATAGATAATAATAAAACTGAAGGAAATTTTGATATAAAATTTTTAAATTAATGTCAAAATTCAGGAAAAATCTTGAAAACATTTATGAGACTAGCAATAATCTAGGACTTCTAAATGTTCTTCTTTCAATTGAAGATACAGAATTACAAAAAATTGAAAATATTGTAAGAAAAATTAATATTGGAAATAATGAAAATATTATGACAATAAAATCTGATAATGAGAAATCAAAACTCTCAATCCTTAAGTGAACAAGAAAACCTTTCTGAATCTGGTGAAGAAGTTATAATTCATGAAAAATTCTTTACAAATAGGGAACCTAAAACAGAATAAGGAATAAAAATTGAAGAACCAACTAGTTCTAATCCTAAAGGAGATGGAAAAAGGATTGAAGGAGATTTTAATCCTAGACATATTCCATTAAGTGAAGAAACAAATCATAACCTTTTACAATCTAAATTTGTTCCAAAAAGAAATAATCAACAACAAGTTACAGTTCTAAATTTATATTGTACACTTGAATCATAAAAACTTATTGATGCATGGTATAGCCATATCATGGTAGCTATGATAGTTAATAAAGAAATCATCAAAAATGAATCTAATTCTTGGAATTATGTACTAGCAAGTACTAGAGGAAATGTTAGATCATTTTTATAAAAATTTAATCATAATGTAAAGAATATTATATGGAGCGATTTTCAATATAATATACCACAATTTATTAAAAGAATTGTTGAACAATTATATAAACAATTCACTGGTCAAACTTATGAAGTTTTTAAAAGTGAAAGAACAACAATTGAAATTGTTGATGCACTTAATCACTTAGAAAAAATTTCTATTTGTGATATGTGTAGTTTTGAAAATTATGCATGTGAATTTTCAAAATATTTTTATATTTTTCCTGAGAGTAAATGGACTGAATTAACAGAAAAAATTTGTTAGAAAACTTCCTAAACCTTTCAATTATGAGGTTATGGAACTTTTTAACAATGCTACAATGAAACAAGAAGACCACGTTGATCCAAAACAAAAATTGATGGCTCTTTAGAACTAACAATTACACTTACTAGAAATCTTCTAACTGATAAATGCAAATAAAGTATTTTAGTAATAGAGAGCAGACTAACAGTGGCTAAAAATTCTAAACTATGTAGTGAAAATTATCTAAGTAGAATTCCAGGACAATATGAATGTATACCATCCAAAACAAGAAAAAAAAAAGAAGAGAAAATTCTTTAAAAAGAAAAACTATATTTTTAAAAGATATAAAGAAAAAAATTTCAAAAGAAGAAATTTTTTTAAAAAATCCCGGGAAGGGAGAAATATGAAAAAAAAAAAACTATGGATAAAAAGAAATTTTGTCCTCAAAAGAAGAAAAACTATAGATGTTGGCTCTGCAATGAATCTAGACATTATGCTAATGAATGTCCAGCAAGACAAGGAAATGAAGAAAGGATAAAACTCCTAAATACATTTCAAAACAAAGGCTTCTATCAAGTAGAAGATCCTAGCAATACAGAATCATTATATTACTTAACTACAGAATCTAAATTTGAATATCCAGAATCAAAAACATATGAGGATGAGTAATAAAAATATTACTAATCCTAATTCAATCTATATACCTATAAAACTAATTTTTGAAGGATATAGAAGAATTAATATTCATGCTTATGTGGATACTGGAGCATCAATATGTACTGCAAACAAATGGATAATACTTAAACAATTTTCGGTTACATTTGAAAAAATCTTAAAACTTAAGATTGCAGATAAATCTAAAGTTAAAACTTCTAAAGTAGTAAAAGGTTTAGATATTGAGATTATTGGATATCATAAATCCCAATGGAAAAGTTTTTATTTTAAAATACCTATAGTTTACCAATTAGAAATTGTTATTGATTTTATGACTGGAAATAATTTTTGTCAGTTATACCATCCATTCATAGAAGAAATTGAATCTATAAGTTTTACACTTAGTGGGAAAAGATTAAGGATTCCAAAACAAAGAAAAGCATTAGCTATGAATACTTTACAAGAAAAATTCTAGAATACAATGAAAATTGACAACAAAAAGAAGAATTTTAAAGAAATTCAAAGTGAATTTATTGCTCAGAAGAGTCATATTTTTATTACTAATGAAGAAAAACAAAGTTTTAAAATAAATTCTCAAAGAGAGGAAATTTTAGAACTTTTAGAAAAATGTTGCTCAGAAAATCATTTAGATCCTTAGAAGAATAAAGGAAATATGACAGCAACTATTGAATTACTTGATGAATTCAAAATATCTAGAATTAGAGCTAAAGCAATGGCTTATAGCCCTAAAGATGGAGAAGAATTTTCAATTCAAATAAAAGAATTCATTGATTAAAAATTAATTGAAGCAAGTAAATCTCTATTTTCTTCACCAGCATTTATGGTTAGAAAAGAATCTGAAAAAAGACGTGGAAAAGCAAGAATGGTAGTTGATTATTCTCAACTCAATAAAATAACTAAAACTGATGGATATTTAATTCCTAGTGTACAAAGTTTTTTACAATTAATAGAAGGAAAAAGATTATTTTCATCCTGTGATTGTAAATTTGGTTTTTGGCAAGTTATGCTTGACCAAGAAGCAAGACATCTTACAGCTTTTAGTTGTCCACAAGGACACTATCGATGGAAAGTAGTACCATTTGGCTTAAAGCAAGCACCTGGTATTTTTCAAAGACATATGGATAACATTTTTAAGAAACATAGCAAATATTGTTGTGTTAATATTGACGACATTTTAGTATTTTCATATACTGAAGAAGAACATGAAAAACATGTAATTAATGTTTTACAAGAATCAATTAATATAGGAATTGTGCTATCTGAAAATAAAGTAGAATTATTTAAAGAAAAAATTGGATATCTTGGGTTAGATATAGCTAATGGCAATAAACAACTTAAACCTCATATCCTTACTCATATAAATGAATTTCCAAATGAAATTCAAGATCAAAAACAATTAATGAGATTTCTTGGATGCCTCACCTATACAGAATCTTTTATTAAGGATTTAGCAAAAATGAGAACACCATTACAGAAAAAATTGAAAAAAGATTTTAGATGGATTTAGACTAAAGAAAATACTCTTTATGTTGGAAAAATCAAATCTAAAATAAAGATTTTACCATCATTATATCATCCAAAAGAAGGTGATAAAATGATAATTGAAACTGATGTATCTCAAGAACACTGGGGAGCAGTTTTAAAAGCTCTTGATCTCCAAAAGCAGGCAGAAAAAAATTATGTGGTTATGCTTCTAGAACTTTCTCTAAAGCAGAAAAAATTATCACATAAATGAAAAAGAAATTTTAGCTATGAAAAAAGGCTATAACAAAATTTAAACTGTATATTATTTCTAATAATTTTATTATCAGAACTGATTCAAGTACTTGTAATTCATTTATGAAGAATCAGGTACATCCAGATTACAAACAAGGAAGACTTGTTAGATGTCAAATGTGGTTTAGCCATTATGATTTTAAAATTGAAATTATAAAAGGGAAAAATAATTCTTCAGTCGACACATTAACTAGAGAATTTGCAATTACAAGTAAAAATGATGAACATTGAAGACCAAATTGCATATCTGGAAATGCTAATTGAGATGGAAGAAATTGAAATCTCAACAAAACAGCAAAAGGTAAAAATTTTGAAAAAGAAGCTAGACAGACTTCTTAAATTTAAACAAGAAACAACTTCTGCTTCAACGGGGGAGAGTAATAAAAAATAACCCTAAACAGAAGAAGTCAAAATCAGCAAGACTGATCGCGATGAAAATATAGTCCTGAGGAAGACACTCAAGAAGAGCATTTTCAAGCTCAGTGTTCTAAAGAACATAAGGAAATTCAAATTCCACAAAAAGAGCAAAAAACTTAAGGACCAGAAACCCAAATACATATAGTAGAGCATATTATGCCTGAGTATTCACAAGAACAAATGGATATTCAAAATCCAAAAGAAGAGTTGAAAACTCAAGAAAATCTTGAAAATTTACCACTTGTTGGTGTAAATACATCTATTGCAAGAACAAAATACTATGTGATTTTTGATGGACCACAAAGAGGATTTAACACAAATTGGGCTCAAGTTGAACCACTTGTAAAAGGAAAGCCCTATAAATACAAAAGTTTCAAAACTTATACAGAAGCCCAAAAACCATTTTCAGATTTTTGTGAAAATAAAGGCCAAAGTCCAATGCCATACAAACAACTTTTTGAATATGACAATATTCATTTGAGACCAAATTATTGTCAAAATTCAAATTCAAGAGCAAGACCTAGATTGCCAATCCAATCTTTCAGACCACCACCAATTGAAAACCAAATAATTAGACTGATATCTTTCAAAGATGCAGTTGAATCCCATTCTAAAAATGAATCTATTCCAAACAGATTCAAAAGAATAGGAAAAATTCCAAAACCACAAGAAAGTCCATTCTTAAGTGGAATTACAATGAATGGTTTTCTTCAATTTGAAGAAGAAGCCAGAATTATTGCAGCTTATGTTCCAGAAAAAGGATACTATGGAACAATTGAAAAGAAATTTGGACAGTTTATTTTCTTTGAAGGAGCTGATCCTACAAGGGTACAGACAGCATCAATTACTAGTGAAGATGTTGGAGAACTGTGTGAGGATGAAGGTATCCATTGATACAGCTTTGGTTGAAAACATGAAAATGAACATAATTGAGATAATGAACTTTTTAGGATGCATAGTGGGAAGAAATGAAATAACAAGCCAGCTCAGACTAGGGTTTTCCAAGAGTAAGGATTAGAAGCCCAAATGGTGTAAACTAGGGTGTGCAATAAGGTATTCTATTACTGGTCTGGAGTGTAGCCACCGAAAGTGGTTTTTGAAAGGGTCGGGGAAATGCTATGTGTACACCATGAGGTGTACACAATGCATTACACTCCTTTCACATAGAGAGGACCCACGAATATTTTATTGCATGTGGAACAACCCCCCCCCCCAATGCATTGTGTACACACATAGCATATTCCTATTGGAAGACCGTGTCAGTGCAGTGGAACAAGGAAGCAGTGGTGGAATGCATTGTTAGTGGCGAATATCTAAATATTAATGAAAAACAGCAATTTCAACCCTTCTCGTCTTGTGAAAGTTAGAATTTTTTGTACTCAATATTTTTAGCAGTTTTTATTTTTTAGTTTTCGACAAAATAGCAGATATATTAAGTCCCTATTCAATACCGTTGTAAAATTTGATTGAAATCAAATTCAAAAATTAATTTCAACAATATGTTTTATAAGATTCACAATTTTTCAACCACACATTCCATCAACTTTTTATTAAAATCTGCTAAAAATCTGATACAGTCTCTCCACTAAACAAGGGTCTAACTCATAACATCTGAAGATAAAATATGTACAAGGAAATGACAAGCCTGTACACAAGCTTGTTTAGCTATGGACAGCTTCACTAACTTCACAACATAAATACTGAATACTCAGGAAGAATGCCATTTGTTGTACAATTCTTACCACCCAGATGACGGACTTTAACATTAGATACAATCAATTTCCAGTTCATCAATGGCTAAAAACTGATCCACTACAAATTTTAGACCATTCAATAAAGCAACACATTCTCCGAATGCAGTGTTATCATCCAAAAAGTATTTTACATACCATTTCTCATTCCTACACATGGCATCAACATTCAACTTTTAACTCAATTTATGTTCAGTAGATTGAATAGTTTATTAAACAGTATCCCCCACAAGACACATTCATCACTCTCACACGGTAGCATGCTCAACTGATAGAAATTGCAAAATTTTAGAAGAGTCAAATATATATGAAGTGTTGTGCCAAAAACCAAATTATATCAAAGAAATTCAATTTATAAAAACTTGATAGAAAAATTGTCTTAACGGAGAGAAAAATCCAGGTAATCAAGAAAAAGGAAATTCTTAGTCCGAAGTAATGAAGAAATGCAAAAAGTGTTGATATTCCCCGTCCAGATGTATTCATCCTTCAATAGCCGCGGACAGAAATGCTCTTCCGGGTTGCCTATTAGCCAAAGGTGCATGACATCCAAGAAGCTGTATGATGTAAATAGTTCATTAGTATCTTTAGGAGGGCAACGACTCCTCTAACAAGGAAATAAGAACAAAGTTGAGAATCCACTGTGAATTCTAGCTAAGGCTAATCAAAGGAACCAAATGATAAGGTGGAACAGAAGTTGATGTTTTAGTAAAAGTCAAACCTTTGCATTCACACCATCAGAAATGATCCTGTTCTCAGATTTCCATTTAATATAATCTGGGCGACTGTACTTTGTAAATCCCCTGAAAATCAAGATAATTTAAATAAGCAACAATGTATAAGAACTCTCAATGGTTAAGTTAATAAGCAAAGAGAAAAAGAGAACTACAGTAATACAAAGGATTAATTTTTCTGCCTATCAAACACAAAATGAACCTGATAAAAATGATTGAAAATTTTTCTTTACATCTATTGACGACAAAATTATCATCTACATTAACTAATCGACCAAACTATACAAAGAGGAGTAATATCTCTGATGAGAATAACAAATGGGTTGGTGAATTTTATATCAGAGATGGATTAGATGATTTAATATATGATTTGAAATTAGACTATTTAAATAAGATAGTGGACATTTCTTGGACTGCACAGACAATTTCTATGGCCAAAGACTATGTTGGGGAGGCAGTTTCCACGTCCTATTTCGAGACCATGATTTACATAATTTTGGACCATATGTAAGTAAAGATATCAAGTTCCTAGGATGTTTCCACTACGGTAATTGGACAAATTATAGGTGTTGTTCGAGATTGAGAAGAAGAAGATAGAATTAATCTCATACCATTTCCTGCTGACAATGATCTTTTGACGACCTGGAAACTTGAATCTTGCACGGTGCAAGGCCTCCTGGGCATGATTGCTGTTGGAATCCTTGCAGCGCACGGACAGAAGGACCTGTCCAATGGCCACACGTGCACAAACTCCCTGAGGCTTACCGAAAGCACCCCTCATACCAGTTTGGAGCCTATCAGCCCCCGCACACGACAACATTTTGTTGATACGCAAAACATGGAATGGATGCACTCTGACTCTCAAGTGCAAGGCATCCTTTCCTGCACACTTGGTCATGTACTTGTTGCAGGCAATGCGTGCAGCTTCTAGTGCCTCACTGGACACATTCTCCTTTTTCCAACTTACCAAATGAACACAGAAGGGGAATTCATCGACGCCCTTTTTCTTCATTCCAACATCGTAGATCCTGATCTTCGGATCAGGCACACCACGGCAGAACCTTGACTTCGGATAGGGCTTGTTCTTGATCTGGCGATAACATCTTGCTGGTCCTGCGAATAATAAATAAATATCAACATCATATTAGCAAACCATTTTAAATACATATGCCTTTCAGAAAAAGTGCCACTTGAGATATTAAGGACAACTATTTTAGAGTACAACAAACAAACAATAAACTAAACTGTGTTCCCTTTTATAAATAGAGAATATGAAGAAGCCTTAAAATCACAACATATAAATTTATTTAATTTCGCAAGAAATGTCACAAAAAGAGTCCCTGTGAATGGCAAACCTTAACAGCAAGCTAAGAATTCAAGAAGCATTTTTGGACTACAGAAGTGGACTACAGAAGAGAGGGAAAAGAATCCAGCTTTTATAATTCAAAAAATACTCTTCACAACTACAAGTCTACAAATACTTTCATATTTATTTTTCATCTTACATCGTACTTTCTTTGCAAGTTCAGATCTTGTCACGGGCCAAGCAAATGAAATTTCATTTAATTGAAACTATATAGGGTAATTGGCGCAAAACATCCTTACCTTTCGAGATTATTGTGGAAAACGTCCCTACCTTTCATTTTTTGGCATTTTTGTCCTTATTTACCACCTTTCTTGCGCTGAAGGTCCTTTTCACTGTTTTTTGACGATTTTGCCCTCTATTCAAATAAAAGAAAAAGAATAGAATAGAAAACAAAAGAATTAATTGCAACTAATACCC
>NC_036238.1:26612736-26621514 GCF_002742605.1 Olea europaea var. sylvestris
AAGAAATGTCACAAAAAGAGTCCCTGTGAATGGCAAACCTTAACAGCAAGCTAGGAATTCAAGAAGCATTTTTGGACTACAGAAGTGGACTACAGAAGAGAGGGAAAAGAATCCAGCTTTTATAATTCAAAAAATACTCTTCACAACTACAAGTCTACAAATACTTTCATATTTATTTTTCATCTTACATCGTACTTTCTTTGCAAGTTCAGATCTTGTCACGGGCCAAGCAAATGAAATTTCATTTAATTGAAACTATATATATTACTCTAGATACTTCTTAGCTATACTTGAAGTCCCAGCATTCATTGTTTAAAAAAAACAGAAATTATCGTTTTTTAGTTCAACCTTTGCAAGGTTTCAACTTTCAAGACTATCGTAACCCATTGCAGCAAATCGAAGTCTTTAAAAATCTTTTAAATATTAATATTCAGATCCATAAAAACACAAATTAAAAAATAATCAAAACTCCTAGATAAGCAGATACAAAAAAAAATAATAAAATCAATTTAGTTTCAGTTTCCAATATATATTGACGACATGTCTTTAAATCAAATTTCCAAGATCGAATCATAACACACCAAAGCAACATAATATAATTAGTCAAAATCTTCTAAAATACTATTTGAAAATCATTAATCCCAAATAAGCTGAGCGATAATTTGATTTTATTTTATTGTTATTAAATTTTTTTTTTTTTCGGGAAGATTCGAACTTATACATATCTATAAACGCATATTATGACTGAATTCTCACTGAAATCAAACTAAACTTCCACTAAGAAGAAAGGTACGTCTTCTCAAGGGTCACTAGATTTTCTACGAGACAAGAAAAAGAAAATTATAGACAGCTGGATAAGGAAAAACTTTTTCGAAAGATGATTATAAGACAGTTTTCTCACAATTTGATACTTAACTGCATTTTGCAAAACATTATTGTAAGGCAAAAGGTCACACAATATTAAACCAAGAAGCAAGAAATTGAAATCGACCAAAAGTAAACTCTGCAGAAAATTAAAGAATCAACACAAGATTTCTTTCGGCCTAAGCCCCGGACGTTCGACGACCACATCTAACACCTACATCCTCCGTTGAGCATCCAACGAGTTGGATTACGCTCGGTTGCACTATAATAGCCAAAAATGGCAACGAAGGGTTACAAGAGTTCAACAAATTCACTGAAATGAAGCAAAGATACTTATCTCTCAAGATCAACTCAAAACCTTCAAAGAATCACGAAGACACTTCACTACATCCCTCTCAAAACCTCGCAACAGAAGAGGACACAAACCATTACAGATAATCACTCAGAATATCTAAACGAAATCACTAAGACTTTCACATTTAAGGCTTCAAATCAGAGATTTGAGCCACAGAATCAAGCAAAATAAATCCTAACCAGACGAGGGGTTTTTCCCTTCTCTCTCTCTCTCTCTCAAAGGCCAAGAGTAAAACGCGTAATGGAGTCAATGCAAGTGCCAAGTGAAACGGCACATTATAATGGAAGGTTCCAGAATCAATCCAACAGCCAAGGTTCAACCACGTGTCGCCATCCAGACAAAAGTGTCAATTTAATAGAGTTGCATTTTCACAAAACACGACTTCACAGTGTAATAAAATTCTGGAAGCAAAATACCATGGTTCGAATCTCACAATTATCTCAGATAATGACCCAAAGTCCGGCATCGAAGATCCCAAGTTTCACCCCAGAGAATGTTTTGTGGATTTATTCCTCTAAATTTTGATAGGTTTGCATTTCGGATGACATTCCAAACGAGATATCTTGAAGCCACATAAAGTGCATGCGGTATATGTATTTATCAAGCTAAATAATAAAATAATGATTTAACAAACTTTCGTATCAAGTATTATATTAACCACAAGACAAGGAAATTAAAGGTCTGGACTAAATCAAAAAATTAAAAATTCGATTACTAAAAACATGAAAAACAAAATAAAAATCATGATAAATAGAATGTTCATAAATAATCTCAAAATTCGGATAATAAAAATGCATAAAATGAAAATTAAAAACTGCAACTAAAACTACTAAAAAAGACAAGGTCTAACGCAGATTCAATATCTAAAATAAACTAGAAAGATATATAGGGGTTGGGGGGCTGGAATAATAGAGAGTAATCATAGGGCTTATTCTCCTCATGCAGCAAAGATTCCAAATCCAAATATTCGTTCCTGTCCATCGTTGGAATTCCTGATGACTCGTGATATTGTTCCATTGACACTAGATCATGAGTAGAATTTATTGGTGACACCATGGTAATGGAAGCTAGATTACTGTATATCTCTACATTCTGATATGGAGGAACATCATAAACATCTGGGTAAACCACGTTATAGGGATTCTGATAATTTGGAAAACTCTGTGGAGGAACAGGATGAACTTCCAGTTTATGATCATTCTTTTCCTGCTCTGCTGCAGCTTGATCATTGTCGTTATGTAGTTCTTGAACCTGATTTTGGTTTGTCCTTTGTCGTTTTCCAGTGTTGTAGTTCGATTTGCCCTTTTTGTTGTAGACCTTACACAGAACCCAATCGTCCAACTACAACAGAAGACTCCATTGAACGACGTTGCAGATAAATAAAATTCAAGGACTTTATAAAAGTTTTAAAGATTAATGCGTAGATAAAAACAATCTTACTATATGTACATTAACTTTGATATCATGGATGACATTCTTGTTAGATGATATTTTTTTATACATTGATTATAATAACACTTTAAACAATTATTGACACAAATTTTGACAACTCATACAATGTCAACAACAATGTTATCTAGGAATGTACATCTATATTAATTTAAATTGAAATAAAAAATAGTTGTACCTTCATGTCATCTGGACCATTTCGTTGGCGGGGTGGAAGATTTTTCGCTCGATATTCGTGCATAATCCAAGAAGTCTTCACACCCTTTGGTTTTTCATCGTAGAATACCAAAGCCTTCTGATATCCAATAGTTTCACCGTTGCGCTTGATTTGTTTGTCAGCCCCGGTAGCTTTCCAGTATCCTTTACCTGCAGCTCGATCTGGCCGTTGCCCATTTTTATACTTTCTATTCCTTGGGGTAAAGAAGTACCATTCATTCGGTCCAGCTGGCTTGTAATCTTCTGTAACGAAATAGCACGAACAAAAAAATATCAATCCATTCTAAAACCCTACACATCTTCACTTGATTAGCAAATAATATAAAAATGATTGATTTAATAAGTTTCATCCTACAAAAGAAATAAATAACTAAACAAATGTATAGAAACTAACTAAACAGTTCTTCTTACTGGCAAGTTGTTCCGGGTTGAACTCGTAGAGATTAAGGACGCCAATCTCATTCCGAGGCAGCTGCTCATTCCTGATCTTTTTGATCAAGTAGTCATCGATAAGTTCGTCATCACGAGGCACAAATCGAAAACCCGGAGGCAAACCGCCAAAGTATTTATCATCAGTAAGCCTTGAGAAATAATCATTGTAAGTATACGAAGTTGAGGGAATGCTATCATCTACAGGGTATGTAAGAACACCAGTTATAGTTTTTCTAGGGTGACTCTCCATCTTAGGACTCCAAGAAAACCTTAACGAATAATGTTGTTGAATGATGTTTTCTCTGAGTTACAAGTTTAATCGAAGTCAAACGTTTGGAATTTGTTTTAAGGTTTCTTGAGTATTTAAAGGAAAATAGAACTCTAAACAGATAAATTTGAATTGAATAAGGATATACATGCATGCTATGTGATAAACCTTAATTAACTAGTACAAGTATCATGATAATTATAATTAAAGAAAAGAAATTCAAGAATTTCATTAAAAATTATTAACAAATTTTTATTTATTTTTATTTTTTTCAAAAAATAACTTACTATAGAAGGTTATTTTTTATTTTATTTACTAATGTAATAAAACACTTACTACATTCTTAAATTTAGAATTATTTTTAATAATTATATAAGTTAACAATTTGGTACGTCGGTAATCCAAAATTGTAGTTCTTAAGTGTACTTGTGCTTAACTGATTTAAAAACAATAAAAACAAGAAAACGTATATTTTTTGGAGTGCTCTAAATGAAAATGTGTTAGGATCATGATCTCACTTAACCATCATTTAATCAATTTCGCAAAAGCAATTTAACGTATTACTTACTTTTTAATGATAGCCTCGATTCTCCTAATTTAGCTAATTATCTCTCGTGAGTGTTAAATTTAGTGTATTAATATACCATATCTCTATATCAATTAATAACATGTGCAATTGCAATCACTTTTGTGAGAATAGCTGAATGAATCATCTAGAATTAGAAGTATATTTCTATTTTCTACAAAAACTTGAGATAATAATTTCTTGAGGAACGAATACTTCACTAAAAAAAAAATTGGTTATCAAGCAAATGAAATACATGAAATAAATAACAATCACAACGCAAATGGGGGAAAAAAGATTAATGGCAAATAAAAAAAATTAATTAGGTTAAGGTTAAACAACATCAATCATCGCTCCTATTGAAAAAATTAACAAGAAATATAATAGATAAAGAGATACATTACAAAATTGAAGAAATTAAACATAAGATTAAAGATATTACTTAGAACTCGTACTTGATTGGATTTCTAGAGTGGAAACTTGCTTAGACTATCTTCTTCAATTTTCCCCAAACAATTTCTAAGCTTCTCTTATTTTTGCTCTTATTCTTTCTTCACTTTTTGAGCCTCTCCAAGTCTTGTGCAAATTCCTTTAAAAATGCTATTCAAAAGGTTGTCTTGTTGCGCTAGAGTTTTGTGCCTTCCAGTTTTCTTCAAAACTCCAACTTCTTTTCGGTTTTTTTTAATTTTTTTTGGCCCCACTTTTGTCAATGTAATTAATGTTGGGGACTTTAGTGGATCAGCTCTATTACATAAATTGATTCATATATATATATATATATATATATATGAAAAGAAGAGAAAACGTATGTGAGATGGACTAGCAGAATCCTAAGGCAACTGGATTTCATGGTGGATGGATCGGGCAATCATGCCAGACTTCAGGATGAAGCACAAAGAAAGGTAGAGAGAGGGGTTGAGTGGATCTAGCAATCATGCCAGATTTCAGGATGGAGCACCAAGAAACGTAGAGAAAGCATATGTGAAATGGACCAGCAGAAGCCTTAAGGCAACTGGATCTCATAGGGGTATGGTTAGTCGAATAGCTAAAGCCAATTTTCCTAGCTATAACAGGAATCGAAGTTATGCCCCTTTTCATTGCTTTCTCAATGCTTCTCCTTCAACCATCCGCAAGGGATTCTAGGTCTAGCACTGAGAATGGCAAACCAATGACTAGTGAAGATGCTGGAGAACTGTGCGAGGATGAAGGTATCCATTAATACAACTTTGATTGAACACATGAAAATGAACGTACTTGAGATTATGAACTTTTTAGGATGCATAGTGGGAAGAAATGAAATGGACGAGCCAGCTGAGACTAGGGTTTTCCCTAGAAGTATTAGAAGCCAAATGGTGTAAACCGGGGTGTGCAATAGGGTATTCTATTACTGGTTTGGAGTGGAGGCACCGAAGGTGGCTTTTGAAAAACCATGTCGGCGCAGTGGAACAAGGAAGAGAATGCATTGTTTGCTGCGAATATCTAAATATTAATGAAAAACAGCAAATTTCAACCCTTCTCGTCTTGTGAAAGTTGTCAGAATTTTTTGTACCCAATATTTTTAGCAGTTTTTATTTTTATTTTCCAACAAAACAGCAGATTTATTAAGCCCCTATTCAATACCACTGTAAAATTTGATTGAAATCGAAATCAAAATCAAAATCAACAATTAATTTTAACAATACGTTTTATAAAATCCGCAATTTTTCAACCACACATTCCATCAACTTTTTATTAAAATCTGCTAAAAATCTGATACAGTCTCTTCACTAAACTGGGCTGACTCATAACATCTGAAAAAATATGTACAAGGAAATGACAAGCCTGCACAATTGCTTGTTTAGCTATGGACAGCTTCACCAACTTCACAACATAAATACTGAATACTCAGGAAGAATGCCATTTGTTGTACAATTCTTACCACCCAGATGACGAACTTTAACATTAGATACAATCAATTTCCAGTTCATCAATGGCTAAAAACTGATCCACTGCAAATTTTAGACCATCCAATAAAGCAACACATTCTCCCGAATGCATACCATATATCATTCCTACACATGGCATCAACATTCAACTTTTAACTCAATTTATGTTCAGTAGATTGAATAGTTTATTAAACAGTAGCCCCCACAAGACACATTCATCAGTCTCACATGGTAGCATTCTCAACTGATAGAAATTGTAAAAATTTAAGAAGAGTCAAATATATATAAAGTGTTGTGCCAAAAACTAAATTATATCAAAGAAATCCAATTTATAAAAACTTGATAGAAAAATTGTTTTATCGGAGAGAAAAATCCAGATAATCAAGAAAAAGAAAATTCTTAGTCCGAAGTAATGAAGAAATGCAAAAAGTGTTGATATTCCCCGTCCAGATATATTCATCCTTCAATAGCAGCGGACAGAAATGCTCTTCCGGGTTGCCTATTAGCCAAAGGTCCATGACATCCAAGAAGCTGTATAATGTAAATAGTTCATTAGTATATTTAGGAGGGCAATGACTCCTCTAACAAGGAAATAATAACAAAGTTGAGAATCTACTATGAATTCTAGCTAAGGCTAATCAAAGGAACCAAATGATAAGGTGGAACAGAAGTTGATGTTTTAGTAAAAGTCAAACCTTTGCATTCACACCATCAGAAATGATCCTGTTCTCAGATTTCCATTTAATATAATCTGGGCGACTGTACTTTGTAAATCCCCTGAAAATCAAGATAATTTAAATAAGCAACAATGTATTAGAACTCTCAATGGTTAAGTTATTAAGCAAAGAGAAAAAGGGAACTAGAGTAATACAAAGGAATAATTTTTCTGTCTATCAAACACAAAATGTACCTGATAAAAATGATTGAAAAGTGAACATAACTGCATCTTATCAATATAGATTTTTCTTTACATCAATTGACGAAAAAATTATCATCTACATTTACCAAACGACCAAACTATACAAAGAGGAGTAATATCTCTGATGAGAATAACAAATGGCTTGGTGAATTTTATATTAGAAATGGATTAGATATTACACTATTTAAATAAGATAGTGGAGATTTCTTGGACTGCACAGACAATTTCTATGGCCACAGACTATGTTGGGGAGGCAGTTTTCATGTCCCATTTCAAGACCACGAATTACATCATTTTTGACCATATGTAAGTACAGATATCAAGTTCCTAGGATGTTTCCACTATGGTAATTGGACAAATTATAGGTGTTGTTCGAGATTGAGAAGAAGAATATAGAATTAATCTCGTACCATTTCCTGCTGACAATGATCTTTTGACGACCTGGAAACTTGAATTTTGCACGGCGCAGGGCCTCCTGGGCATGATTGCTGTTGGAATCCTTGCAGCGCACAGACAGAAGGACCTGTCCAATGGCCACACGTGCACAAACTCCCTGAGGCTTACCGAAAGCACCCCTCATACCAGTTTGGAGCCTATCAGCCCCCGCACACGACAACATTTTGTTGATACGCAATACATGGAATGGATGCACTCTGACTCTCAAGTGGAAGGCATCCTTTCCTGCAAACTTGGTCATGTACTTGTTGCAGGCAATGCGTGCAGCTTCTAGTGCCTCACTGGACACATTCTCCTTTTCCCAACTTACCAAATGCACACAGAAGGGGAATTCATCGACGCCCTTTTTCTTCATTCCAACATCATAGATCCTGATCTTCGGATCAGGCACACCCCGGCAGAACCTTGACTTCGGATAGGGCTTGTTCTTGATCTGGCGATAACACCTTGCTGGTCCTGCGAGTAATAAATAAATATCAACATTATATTAGCAAACCATTTTAAATACATATGCCTTTCAGAAAAAGTGCCACTTGAAATATTACGTACAACTATTTTAGAGTACAACAAACAATAAACTAAACTGTGTTCCCTGTTATAAATAGAGAATATGAAGAAGCCTTAAAATCACAACATATAAATTTCTTTAATTTCGCAAGAAATGTCACAAAAAGAGTCCCTGTGAATGGCAAACCTTAACAGCAAGCTAAGAATTCAAGAAGCATTTTTGGACTACAGAAGACAGGGAAAAGAATCCAGCTTTTGTAATTCAAAAAAATACTCTTCACAACTACAAGTCTACAAATACTTTCATATTTATTTTTCACCGTACTTTCTTTGCAAGTTCAGATCTTGTCCCGGGCCAAGCAAATGAAATTTCATTTAATTGAAAATATATATATTAATCTAGATACTTCTTAACTATACGTGAAGTCCCAGCATTCATTGTAAAAAAAAAAAAAAAAACAGAAATTATCGTTTTTTAGTTCAACCTTTGCAAGGTTTCAACTTTCAAGACTATCGTAACCCATTGCAGCAAATCGAAGTCTTTAAAAATCTTTTAAATATTAATATTCAGATCCATAAAAAAAATTATAAAAATGAATAATCAAAACTCCTAGATAAGCAGAGACAAAAAAATAATAAAATCAATTTAGTTTCAGTTTCCAATATATATTGACGACATGTCTTTAAATCAAATTTCCAAGATTGAATCATAACACACCAAAGCAACATAATATAATTAGTCAAAATCTTCTAAAATACTATCGGAAAATCATTAATCCCAAGTAAGCTGAGCGATATTTTTTTTTTTTTTTTTTTTTTTAA
>NC_036238.1:26621524-26631635 GCF_002742605.1 Olea europaea var. sylvestris
GTAGCGATTTTTTTTTTTTTTTTTTTTTTTTTTGAAGATTCGAACTTCTACATATCTATAAACGCATATTATGACTGAATCAGACGCGCATATAGCATAAGAGAATAAGGAGAGCTTACTTCTCCCCATGGCGAGCTGCTCCTCTTAGTCTCTGTGTGAAATGCGAAACCCTAACCCATTAAAATGTAGAATGCGTTTTATGGATACAATTGGGCTAAGTGGGCTACAAAGTAGTGGGCCATCTTTGTCTTTGGATCCAAAGCCAGGCCCAAGTAGTGGAGGATTATTATCGAAAACTTTACGGAAATAGCACTAATTGGAGTAAAAAAGAAGTTTTAGCCTATCAATAAACATTCACTTTTTATCTTTTATATACACCATTAAACCCCGTTTGAGACGAAGTTGTAATCTTGACAACAAACAAAAAAGGGGCATACATAATACGCATGCATAGCTAAAGTGGTACGCTTTAGTTTTATAGTTTCTGACCGGCTACATGATATACGTGTAAACAAAATAATATTTTGTGTATAATTGTTCGTAAAAGATAAAGAATGATGGTTTTTATAATATTAAAGTTTTTTATTAAATACATAAACAAAATCTATTTTTTCAAGTTTATTATTTACAAATTTCAAAAGATAAACGACTAGTGAGCTAGTTTAGATTGTCCAACCCATATAGAACATTTCGTGGGGACAAGCATGAAAATCTTAAAACAAACTAATTCATTCAAAGTTATTTAAAATATTTCAATGTTAAGTTTAATGAACTCGTTAGGTCATTTCCGAGCCATGGTGCAGAACATAGCCGCCCTCTCCACCCAAAATCCCCCAGTATGTGGGTGATTGCTATCGTGGACACAGTGAAGGTTGGTATATTGTGGTTCATTTGGTTGGGGTTAGGTGAGGTGGGATGAACGTTAGGGGTAAGTAGGGGTCAACGAATCGAACTGAACCAGTTCACGAATCAAAACTCCCCACTTGAACTTTTTTAAGGAGGAATTTTTTGGCTCGAGCTCAGCCAAAAAAGTAAGGCTCAACCCGAGCTTTCGACTCAAACCTTATTGAACCAAGTAGGTTCGATTTTTTTTTTCTTTTTTCTTTTTTTCCCTTAGCTGCCAAACAGGCAGCCTATAAAGCTGCCAATTAAGGCAGCATTTTCTGCTACCAATAATGCTGCCGGTTAGCTGCCAAACAAGCAACGGATTGAGTTTTTTTTTTATATACTTAAACGAGCCAGCCCTTATAGCTCCCCGAAATGGGGCTCGAGGCTCGAAGGCCTGCTCGAGCTTTTTTTGGACTGAACCACGTGTAGCCTGAGCCGACGATTCCAATTGCCATCCCTAGGGGTGGGTATTTGGGAAGAAGATAAACCGTGTTTTTTTTCGTTTCTTTTTTATTTTTTTGTTAACAAAAAATCTAAACTTACTATTTTACCCTCTTTCTAAAGTTGGTTAGAATTTGGTAAAGGTCAAGCTTTTTTTGTCAACTAATGCTCTATTTAACAAATTCTGTGAGTTTATCCTTGTGTCCAAAGGCGGCCTTAAAGGTGCGCAAGTTAAGCGAATGCACAGGGCTTCAAAATTGTAGGGGCACCAAAATTTTTTTTGTTATAGCTGTATATTTATTTATAATTAAATATTTAAAATATATATTAATTTTAAAATTTAAAAATTTTTTATTATTATGCATAATATATTAAAATTAAGAATAATGTAACTAAGTAATTATAATTTCCTTAAATATAATATTCTTAAAATAGTATTTCTACCTTAAATAATGTGAGTGAAAGAGGTAAAGTCAAAAAGAATCAGGCCTGCTAGAGAGTTAAGAGAAGAAAGAAAAATTGAGCAACCACATTTTCCAATCGTCTTTTTGGATAAAAGAATTAGAGAAACCAACTGTATTTTTCAATTGTCTCAAAGATAATTGAGGTAGAGAAGAGAGAAACCAATTTTATTTTTTTTATATAGTAGATGAAAATGCTATTGTAGATCATCACATGAAGATTCTTTTAGAACTAATTATTTCTTTTATATAGTATATCAAGCAATTGGATCACTTGAACGAAAGTTTGATGAATTCAATTCATATGGAAAAAATTTGGATTTCTATTTTCTTCTAACAAGTTAAACTCATTGGATGATGCTAATTTGAAAGCATGTTGTGATCATCTTGATATTGTTTTAAGACATGTAAATTTTTGCAATTTTGATGGCGAAGATTTATTTTAAGAGTTAAAAGTTTTGCGAAATCTTTTACCAAAAGAAATAAAAACGGCTTTTGATATATTGACTTATTTGAAAAGATTGGATTGTCTTCCGAATACATGTATTACTTATGTTACAAGAACAATTGAATAGATTAGTTTTGATATCTATTGAGCAATAAGTTCGAGAGATGCTTTTGAACTTTATTTATGTTTTTTTTGTTCATGTATGTAAAAATTAAAAAAATATATATTTAAACATCATATTTTTGCAATGAAATAATATCGTTAAAATATATATATACATAAATTTTTTTATTATTATTATTTTTTAATATATATTTTAGTTAATTGAAGAGGGCACCATCTTAAAATCTTGCACAGGACACCTAAAATCTTAGGGCCGGTTCTACTTGTGTTGTGAGTAAATTAGAGGTTTGGGACGGTAAGTGGCACACACGAATGGACAGAAAAGGCATTAAAATCATGTTGAATCTTGCCAGTTCATAAGATTACAGAGTTCAGTAGCTACACTTAACATTATGACACTGAATATTTCTATATCATACGCATTTTTATGTATAAATTACACGAAAAAAAATTACATGAATAAAGCCAGTTTAAAGAATCGCGAGAACTGTTATAACAACATCCGAAACTTCCCATCTGCAGGTGGAAAGTCTTTGCACATTGCCTCCAAAAAAATTTCTTTAATTTTAAATGAATTACGTCGACTGGAGGAATTATCACCATACATCACGCAGATACCGTCCACTTGTTTGCAGATTCTTTACCATGCTCTCAGCTTTAGAGGTGTCCAGAGATCCCTGAAACAAATACCAGTGTGATTAATTAGCTGCAGGCGTAATCAGCTAAAGAAGTTGACCGTATCATTTCTCAAATGGAGCCTAAGTTGAGTATATGAAAACTAATTGTTCACGATCACATAGACAATATTTACTAGAGAGGCGAAACATAGCAACAATGGCTTGTGGGCAAGTGGACTATAGAGTATTCAAGAAGAAAAAGAAGCTAGAATATCGTTTATTATACAGTCTACCACGGACAAAACCAGCAGGAAAGGTGTGGAAATCAAAAGACAAGCCATATTGGCACCAAAAAGGTAAAGATACCTTCTCTTGCATAATGGTGTGAAGAGTTCGGTGAACATCCCGGGCCATGCCTTTGGCATCACCGCAGACATATAAGTATCCTCCCTCGGAAATCATGTTCCAGATATCTGAAGCCTGTTGTACACCAAAAAAATATTACTAAAAGATTTGAATACAATATGCAATTACAAATCACTAAACTTCTATTAAAATCTGAAGCCAAAAAACTAGTTAGAGTGGAGAAGGTTGCATACCTTTTCCGTCATCTTATGCTGCACATATTCCTTAGTTGGTCCTTCACGTGAGAAAGCTATCACTAGCTCGGAAATTACACCAGCTTCAACATACTTATTCAATTCTTCCTCATAAATGAAGTCCTGAAAATTGCATGAAATTAATTTAGAAATCTTGTAACTAATTTGCTTCTTGAAAACTCCAATGCTACAAATGATTAGTGATTTACTAACCATTTTACGGTTTCTGCAGCCAAAAAATAATATAGCAGGACCAAGTTCTACTCCTGATTCGAGGAGAGCTAATCTTTCCTGAAATTAACAGATATTTGTTATATCGTTAACTATTCAGCATTAGGAGAAGCTAGGACCACAAAGTATGTCACATGAAGTGCTTTCTCACAAACCTGAAGGAAACCCCTAAATGGAGCCAAGCCCGTACCAGGGCCGATCATTATGATTGGCACTTTAGGATCAGCCGGGAGTTTGAAGTTAGATTGCCTAACAAAAATAGGCGCCCAACTGCAGTCAATGCTTTCCTCAAAAGACACAGCATTCTGGAAAGGGATAAACGTTGAACACCCACGCTCATGAGAGATTGTACAATTTACATGAAATAAGCTAATTAAACTCAAAGAAGCATGTCCAACAAATATACAAGTCCTGATAAATCTAGAAAAAATTATAATATTCAGGAAACTGTACACTATTCCTTTGATAATTGACTATTTCTATTCACTAGCACTTCCCCATATTTTATCACTCAGCTGATATATAAATTGAGTACGAAACCAATACCTTCATCCACGTTGAGCAGACACCCTTATGAATTCTTCCAACAGGTGTTTTCTCGTAGACCAGTGCACAAGTCACATGAATCCTAGATGGTGCTATCCTGCAAAACATATATCGCAGACGATTAGTAGAATTTTGGAAAAAGAATGAAGAATGAAAAGAAACAATATAAAATAGAACAAGTACACATTTTTCTCATGTTATTACGTCTCATGAAATAAAAAAAACAAAATGTGATCATTTTCATGTCCACAAAAGACTTCATATCATACTCAGCTGATAGAAGCTGGTGAACAATAATAATAATGATTGTTCCAAACATATTCTATTATTCTGAAAGCCCAAGACACAAATTTCCTTTTGGTTGCACTAATGTGTAACATGTGGGGTAATGCTACGAGCATAGAGAACAGCGGGGCAGGGGAAATAGATACTTACTTTGGGGAGGATGAGATAGAATAATATCTAGGCTGCAGACGTGGGGCAATGGCTGCGAAGAAGACACCAAGTGAAGGTTTGGCAGATGGAAATTCGGCCATGACCTCGAGCAGGCTTCTCTGACTTGCAACTACCCACTGAGCATATTCATCCTGAAGAAGAACTGATGCTCTTAGTGTGATTTTTCAACCAAATTCAATATCAAGATATGGACTGAACATAGCACACCTTTCCAGAAGGGGAAGCAAGATATCTTAGTCGATCTTCTTCACTTGGATCAGAAGCATGTGCCGCTAAAGCAATTAAGGCAGACTGGAAAACACGTGTAATCAACCATTAATACTCAGTTGTTCTTCCCAAGTTAAATCCAGGAAATAATTTAATAAATTGGAGCATAACCAACCTTTTTGGGAGAACTCAAGAGATCTGCATATCGAGCAAGTGCAGTTCTTAACGTGCAAGGTGGGAAGGGAGGTAGTAAGGAGCTTCCGCTGAGTGGTGTGCCATCCTCTCTATTAGTATGGATGGAGAAGTAAGTATCAGGGGACAAATTTAGTAACCTTTCTGCCTCCATTACGGTTTCGATCAAATTCTCGCAGTACACACCAACATGGTCCCCAGTTTCATACCTAAGGAGAAAAGTAAAGAATAAATAAACAAGATCTAGATAAAATTAAACGCCTTTTATTTAGTCTAACTATTACGAAATAAAGTATTATGTGGCAGATGATGTAGAGCAGAAACTTACGCAAGTCCAGTGCCAAAAATATCAAATTCCAAATGAGTACAAGAACGATCAGATGCTGTAGTGTGAAGCTCCTTCTTGGCAGCCACATTAGCTCTTCAAGAAAAATACATAATTTTAGGGAACATCTGGGTGAGAAACATATCTTCGAAAATTAAATAATCGAGAAAAAAAGGACCGCCAAGAAAAAATTTATATCTCCTTCAATACCTGCAAGTATGTTGAACATCATAAATGGTATGACCATTGGCATGAATTGATCCATTCTTCAGAACTGACAAGTCTGGGCGATCATGAAAAACAACACGATATTCTGGGACAGCAGCAGTGTATGGAGTATTAACAGTTGCATCATCCTTATCACGGAGCAAATTATCCAACTCAGGCCACACTAACTCACGCCTATATTCACCAAAAATTGATCAGAATCATTGAAGCTATAATCTCCTTGTCTTTAAAAGATAAAGGTGCTTCATTTCAAATAATAATACAATCTTAGTACCATGCAGCAAAGTCATCTTCCATGCATTGATCATCATCTCCAAGACCCACTGGGACAAGTCGTCTCCCACCTGGAATCAGAAAAAAAGAGAAGGTGAGAAGATAAAAATGAGAATAAGATGACACATGCACGTAACAATTAGGGCTGGACAAAACTCTCGAACCGAACCCGACGGTTCTTCTCAAGTTAAATACCCGAATGGGTATTTGAATCAAAAATCGACGGGTATGGTTTCATTCTCGGTTCTAGACCAAGACCCGAAAAATCGAATAAGAATCGAATCTCCGTAATTTTTTTAATTAACTTATTTTAAATGAGTAAAATTATTTTATTTTTTCTAAATAAATTTGTTAACTAGTTAATTTAGTTCAAACCACAAAATATGATTTTTCTATTTCTAATTTTCAGTTCAAAATCAACTTAATCAAATTGACCTCAATTTTATCCAAATCTGTTATTCTACTGTAGTGTCATTTCTACATGAGAAAATCGAATGAAAGCTTTACAACATCTCTCTTAATTATTTTGAGTTCGCTATCTTTCTCTTTATGTGATTTTAGTAATCAAATTTATGAAAAATTCAACAAAGAGAGACGTGAAACACATAAAATTGAACTACGTTATTTTGTAATAGCTAATATTAAGCATATCATTAATTAAATTAACGTAACTTTCCTATCAACAGATAAAAAGATTCAATAAGTGATCACAACATCAGGACGAAACCTTTACGTGTAAAACAAAAACAACATAAGAACCGAAAACGAAACATCAAAATGGATGAAAAACTCACCAAATCAATTACTTTAAACATAGCCTTGTCATATCTAGCTTTACCTTCCTCAGCAAGTTCCTGTTAAAAAAAAAGAAGCGAAAATGAGAAAACAAAAAAAGTAAACTATCATAATAAAGCTTTTACCTTGGCAAAGCCTTCTGCTGTACCACTCTGAGTTCCGAAGAAGATAGTGACCTTCTTCTTTCCATCGTCAACTTCCTCTGGCTTCACCACCACCTTGGGCACTACGACTTTAGGCGGCTCCACCGCCTTCTTCGTGGCAGATCCTGCAGCCCGCCGCCAGAACAACACCACAACGCATCCGATCAGCACAACC
This sequence comes from Olea europaea var. sylvestris, assembly GCF_002742605.1. Classification (NCBI taxonomy): domain Eukaryota; kingdom Viridiplantae; phylum Streptophyta; class Magnoliopsida; order Lamiales; family Oleaceae; genus Olea; species Olea europaea. The sequence continues at coordinate 26,628,673 of NC_036238.1, forward strand.
ACAGAAGTCGTTAATACCATCATCAGGTCTCTATTCTCCATCAACATTGCCATCCACGCCAGCTGCCCTGCTACCTCCGCTGACCCGCTCGACTGCTGGAATTTCACGCCCTTTAGAATCGAGGCCATCATATCCAAAGGCCATAACTTATCTGAGGTGGATTCCATGAGTTCTCAACTGAGTCGTTGGCGGATTTTCAAATGCGTTAACACTAGTTGTGATCCTTTCGGCGCCGGGAAGAAAATCAGCAAAGCAAATTAACCACAGGAAAATGAAAACAAATTATCAAAACTTTGAGTCTGAGTTCATAAGAGTTGAAATTTTTTGAGAGACTCGTGACTTCCGCAGAGGAGAGAGCGCTTTATATATAATATCGAGAACGGCAATGGGGTTGTCGGGCATGGTCAAGTGGTACAAAGGACAAAAGATTATTTAACGTCTTATTGGCAGTTACAATGTGGGGATTCGATTCATTAGATATAAAATTGGACTTCTGATAGGTACGGTGGACAAATAATTCTTATTCCTTGACCTATTAAGACACATCTCGCGATTTATCTTCCTCGCAAATCTCTAGGAGTAGAGAGATGGTGACCATTAAAATTGGGGTTCAACCTTTCTTTTCTTTTGAGAACGGCAATGGGGTAGCATCAAACGCCTACCAAACCAGACTAGGGAGACCCGCCAAACTCTACTTTTCGCCCCAGTTAGTTACTTACGGAAGGGAAGGTTTTTATTTTTGTGTCAAATATAATTGTTTTTGGAGGTAAAATTATTTCTACTATTTAGGAAAGGGTAATACCTTTTTTTTTTTTTTTTTTTTTTTTTAGGGGATCGAACCTTGACTAGAGGTATAAATTGAGTCCCGTAATCAATTTGGGTGTTGCTTTTAACTATTTTGGCTTTCGAAAAATAAATTAGTAATGTTCAAATGATTTGATATCAGTCGTGTTTGATTTCACAATGCGGACTTGTTAGTTGTTACAATTTCAATGCATAATAAAATCTATATTTTATGTGAAACATTGGGTCCCAAATGATTTATTATATTTATTTATTGTTTTAACCCTTTTGAAATTTAGAAAAATGACTAATCGCATTTTGGTATTGTTCTGGTTTGTGGAATGTTACTAAAACAATTGATATTATGCCCTATTTTAGTCAATTTTGAGTACAAAACTTATTTCGAGATCGATGGCTGTGTTTGCTTGCCATCAATTGGTTTTTTACTTTCCTTTTTCTATTAGAATGTCATTATCTCAAGTTTTTTTTTTTTTTAAATTCTTTTTAAAAAAAGGTAGGCTACGGTCAAATTATTCCACAATTTAAAATCATGGTAATAGGTGCCAATTTGGTCAACCCTTAAGCATGACTATTTTGGCTATGCTGTTGAATATGCAATTTTTTATTTTTCTTTCCATGCATTTGAATCTCAATCATAAAAAGAAGTCCACCATTCTGCCCATCTTTTTTGAATATAGTGAGGAATTTACTTCTACTTGCGTGAGATATTAAGCTTTTATATGTGCATGAGTATATGTGCTCTATGTATTCAATTGAATTATTAGAAGGTTATTTAAAATAAAATTATAACAAATCAAGAGCAATATTTACTTATGTGCATGCAAAGATATGAAATATAAGGTCATATGAAGTTCATCTATTGTGTTATACTATGTCACCTTGATTTCAAAAAGTGCAAGTGAACAAGATTATTGTATGACACGCTAAAAAGTAAGATCTCTAATAAAGTTTGCATGCCATACAGAGCAAGCGTAGCCCATAAGGGTTGTACGAGGACTTTGTTAATTACCGAAAGTCGAGGGCAAGAGTAGCCCATAAGGATTGCAAACCGTGCATGACTTGTGTAGCCTACATCGAGCTTTCATAGTTTATGGATTACTGTAGTGGTACATTTGTGGCCTTAGTGCTTGTGTAGCACAATATGTTCAATTTGAGCTTTCGGTGTACAAAATACTAATTATAGATAGGGCCCTCTCATGTAAAATGAAGTTCACATGTGACATATTCGTGTTATGTTGTATCATCCCTTGATATTATGTATGCACCATACTTTGCTATTTGGACGTTATTATTCATAGTCGTTTTATGAATCTTGATGAATCGAGAATACTTTGGATTGAAGGCGAAAGCAGTCTTCTAATGACCAAGAGTACATTTGGATAACCAAGAAAGATGCTTTTCAAATTTGAGCGTCATCAAACTTTGGCCGCCGATTTTTATTAACTAGGACTCATCTCATTTTGAATAATCCCAATTTTGGACTTGACTGATTCTGATGGCGAAATACATTAGTAATAAATGAGACTTTACAATTGGGAAAATTAAAGGAAAACGTGTATTTAAGATTCCATTATCAAAAATCAGGTCATTAACTTAGTAACTAATCCCATAATTTAAGGATTAATATCATTACTATTTCAATTACAAAATTTGGAGAGAGAATATCTTCTTCGTTCTTACTAACTGATTTCAATTACAAAATTTGGGGAGACATCTTCTTCATTTTTAAAGCTTCTGCCTCATAGAAAGATCTCATCTCCACAAAATTTCCAACCATTCCCGCAACAAGAATGGCATTTATGAATCTACAATCCACCGCTTGGCTTTCGCCAAACACTTCAAATGGATAAAAGAAATTCTCAAAAATGAGAAGCAATTTAGATTGATGTTTTCAAGAAGAGCGTTTCTATAAAATTTGTCAAATTGTATAGACAATCGAGCAAGTTTGAAATTGCGAAGAAAATGTTCAATGAAATGCCTGATAGAAACTATGCATGCACCCTACTTTGTTCTTTGGACGTTGTTATTCATAGTCGTTTTATGAATCTTGATGAATCGAGAATACTTTGGATTGAAGGCGAAAATCGTCTTCTAATGATGAAGAGTACATTTGGATAACCAAGGAAGATGCTTTTTGTTGGGTTTGTGACCCAAATTAC
>NC_036238.1:26633795-26642994 GCF_002742605.1 Olea europaea var. sylvestris
CGTAGCCCATAAGGGTTGTACGAGGACTTTGTTAATTACCGAAAGTCGAGGGCAAGAGTAGCCCATGAGGATTGTAAACCGTGCATGACTTGTGTAGCCTACATCGAGCTTTCATAGTTTATGGATTACTGTAGTGGTACATTTGTGGCCTTAGTGCTTGTGTAGCACAATATGTTCAATTTGAGCTTTCGGTGTACAAAATACTAATTATAGATAGGGCCCTCTCATGTAAAATGAAGTTCACATGTGACATATTCGTGTTATGTTGTATCATCCCTTGATATTATGTATGCACCATACTTTGCTATTTGGACGTTATTATTCATAGTCGTTTTATGAATCTTGATGAATCGAGAATACTTTGGATTGAAGGCGAAAGCAGTCTTCTAATGACCAAGAGTACATTTGGATAACCAAGAAAGATGCTTTTCAAATTTGAGCGTCATCAAACTTTGGCCGCCGATTTTTATTAACTAGGACTCATCTCATTTTGAATAATCCCAATTTTGGACTTGACTGATTCTGATGGCGAAATACATTAGTAATAAATGAGACTTTACAATTGGGAAAATTAAAGGAAAACGTGTATTTAAGATTCCATTATCAAAAATCAGGTCATTAACTTAGTAACTAATCCCATAATTTAAGGATTAATATCATTACTATTTCAATTACAAAATTTGGAGAGAGAATATCTTCTTCGTTCTTACTAACTGATTTCAATTACAAAATTTGGGGAGACATCTTCTTCATTTTTAAAGCTTCTGCCTCATAGAAAGATCTCATCTCCACAAAATTTCCAATCATTCCCGCAACAAGAATGGCATTTATGAATCTACAATCCACCGCTTGGCTTTCGCCAAACACTTCAAATGGATAAAAGAAATTCTCAAAAATGAGAAGCAATTTAGATTGATGTTTTCAAGAAGAGCGTTTCTATAAAATTTGTCAAATTGTATAGACAATCGAGCAAGTTTGAAATTACGAAGAAAATGTTCAATGAAATGCCTGATAGAAACTATGCATGCACCGTACTTTGTTCTTTGGACGTTGTTATTCATAGTCGTTTTATGAATCTTGATGGATCAAGAATACTTTGGATTGAAGGCGAAAATAGTCTTCTAATGATGAAGAGTACATTTGGATAACCAAGGAAGATGCTTTTTGTTGGGTTTGTGACCCAAATTACGGTATTTTTTTTTTTTTTAAATAAATTGTTTCCTTATTTTCATGTGAGAAAAATTGTTTCATTATATTTCACGTGATTTTTTTATGGAAACATTTTATTTTCTTATTTCACATTATTTTCATTTTTATGCTATGCCATGTACCAATAAATAGTGGTATTCTCTTTCAGTTTTGTTTAAGTAAGAATTGTCGAGTTCTTGTATTTCTCTCAATATTGTCAATTAATAAAACGTCGTGCTTCTACGATTAACTTTCTTTGTTAATTTCTTTACTTTTAAATCTTGTTTCTCGTTGTAATTTTCATTACTTCATATTGTGTCATTAATTTCATTCACTACAATCCTTCCGGGTTTAACAAGTGGTATTAGAGTTTGGTTCTTATTGTGGATTGGTTGAGGTTTTTCAGAAATGGCTATTTTGAAGTATGATATTACGCAATTGGATCGCAATACGAGATTTTCTTCATGGAAAGTAAAGATGATAGCTATTTTGACGCAGTTGAATTTGGATGATGTGTTGCTGGATTTTGAGAAGATGCCAGCTAATTGGACAACGGAGGGATCAGAAGGCTTTGTCGTTGATTCATCTTCATCTATCTAACAATATTATGCAAGATGCCTTAAATGAGAAAATAACAGCTACTTTGTGGTTGAAACTAGAGCAGTTATGTATGAGCAAGAGTTTTACCAGTAAACTGACTCTAAAGCAGAAGCTGTATTCCTATCACATGACGGAAGGAGGGTCGTTGGAAGACCATATTGTCGTGTTTAAGAAAATTGTCGCAGATTTGGAGACGTTGAAGGTTAAGTACGATGAAGAGGATCTTGCCTTGATCCTGTTATGTTATCTGTCTGGCTCTTATGCGTCGTTTCGTGACACCATTTTGTATAGTCGGGATACCTTAACTAGAGATGATGTTTATGATGATTTATACTCAAAGGAGAAGTTGGAGCTACATCGAGGGATGAGAAAACTTTGGATGGTGATCGTCGGAGGGGTAGATCGAGGACGAACTTCAGCAATTTGTACTGATTCTACTACAGGAGAAAAGGACACATAAAGAAGGATTTGTGACAAGTTGCAGAATAGTGGTGATTTAACTGCAAATTATAGGTGACAATTCTGTAATTCGAATGTGCTAATGTTGTCGAGAATTTTTTGAATGGCGGTGATGTGTTGTTGACCATGACGTGGAGTCCAAAACTGACAAGGAGTGAATTCTCGATTCGACATGTTCGCATCATATGTGTTCCAATCGAAATTTCTTTCAGATGTATGATGTTGTCAAGCAAGGTGGAGTTGTGATGGGATACAACCATTTTGCCTTATTATTAGAATTGGTCGACTCAGACTAAGGTTAAATAATGGGACAATCAGAACAATTGATCAGGTTCGACATGTTCCAGACCTGAAAATGAATCTTATCTCGCGGAGTACCCTGGATACAAAAGGGTATAAATTCTCTGGTGAAGGTGGAATTTTGAAGGCTCGAGGGGTGTCCGGGTTGTACTTGAGGGATGGAGAAAGTTTCAGTTGTACATCTTGTAGGGAAATGCAGAACCAATTAAGAAACATTTGGACAAGTTTAGTATCGTGGTGGATATACCATTTGGTACAGTACCTCTTGTGGCGAGCTCTAAGTTGGTTAAGAACACTGCTAGGAAGAGCATTGGTGATTCTGCTTTGTCACCAATTTCATCAGATACACTATGTTCATTTGCTAGGATTGAACTCATAGAGCGTAGGTACCATGATGTCAATAATGTTTGGAATGCTTTTGGGGACGTTGAAGGCGACAATTATATCAAGGGGCCTTCTGATCTAGCATGTGGTATGGTTTCTGCTACAAGATGTGCTTCGACCATGTTTGGTCAACAGTAATTCCTCAGTGAAATTTTGGGAACCTGGGATTTTGGTTTATGTATCGCTAGTGGCTTACAGAGAATGACGGTTTGGTTTGGAGAGTTTTGGTTACTGTGTTGAAGAGATTTGTTATTTTGATGCAAACAAATTTGAAATTTTGGAGTTTCGTTCTCTGCACCGAAATTTGGATCAATGTGGAGATTGTTAGGTTTGTGATCCAAATTAGGGTAGATTTTTTTGGAAATAAATTGTTTCCTTATATTTCACGTGATTTTTTATGGAAACATATTATTTCCTTATTCCACATTATTTTCATCTTTATTTTATCTGATATACCTATGAATAATAATCTTCTCTTTTAGTTTTGTTTAAGCGAGAATTACTGAATTATTGTATTTCTTTCTATATTGTCGATTAAAAAAGGTCGTGCTTCTGCGATTAACTTTTTTTGTTAATTTATTTGCTTATAAATCTTGTTTCTCATTGCGATCTTCATTATTTCATATCGTGTCTTAATCTTATTCACTACAATCCTTTCGGGTCTAACACTCGTCGAATTTGAGTGTCAACAAACCAGCCTTTAAGCCCTCAATGGCAAGACTTGGTCGAACTGTGATTTTTATTAACTAGTTTTCTACCTGTATCTTTTGTCAAACACATGCAAGGACTCATTTTGTATAATTCCACTTTTGGACTTAAGTGACTCTGATGTTGAAATGCATTAGTATAAAATGAGACATAACAATTTGTCATGCAACGGTACAATTATCATGTCCAGTTGGCCCAATTTCCCCCCAACAAAAACAATGACTCTTCTGGCAATGGGTAAGCCTGCACCTTCAACCAAACCCAATCCAATTTTGCCCTAGAAAGCTAGAATTCGGCCACAGAACTGGGGCCCAAAATTTGACTTATTCGTAAGCTGAGTTGGCCCATCAGCTAATCAAATTGCAGCCATTTTAGAAAGTTGATTAAAATTTAAGTCAAAGTCAATAATTATAAATACACATTTTATCAACTTTTATCAAACTCTACTAAAATTATTATCTTTATCTTAAATAACCAAAAGTACCGTACTTGATACGATGTGGTGGTTGCTCGTGGGCTTTCCGAATATAACAATTTGAATTCATGGTAAGTCTTGATTCCATTTGGGGAAAGATGATGCACACATTAGGCCCAAAATTTACTTTCTTGTTTAGGAAATGTCCTGGCCGTTGATGAGTCCTACGGCATGTCTAGTGAAAATCGGATCACAAAGTGACCAAGGACTATATTATGACGGACTACAAGCATAGCCTCCCTTCTATTTTGTGTGATATGTTGAAAAGTCACATGTTACTTAAACGAGGCAAGGAGCATATTTCTCATCCCTAACTCAGAATAGGGTCTTTAATCCCATTCCGCTTGAGGTTGGTCTATTAAGAATTGGGGCAAGCAGTCGAGTATATGTCATCTTATTTCTCATCCCATTATATGATCACACGTGTACTCTGATTGCCAAGAATCAAATTAAAAAAAAAAATAAATAAATTTGCATTTCCGTAATGTATATCAAAATGAATAAAACGGAGAATGATTGTACTTCAAATAGTGGATGGTCATGTGGGATGAGAGAACAACGTGATGATGGAGTAATAACAAATGTTGACTAATAATTTTGTGGTCGAACGTGTGGAATAATTAGGTTTGACCATGGACAAAATTATGGGCCTTTAATTATGAGACACGCTCAATTTACTTTTAACTCTAAAGCAAATATTTTTTGTCAAATGCAAACAAATTCCCCGCCAAACTTTCGACCAATCTATGCTTCTTCACGTTCATTTAGATACATTCACTTTTCTCAATTAATTGTATATAATATTATATATATATTTTTTAACTTTGTCCATTGTGAAAATCCCCTGTATTGAATGTGTGGAGTTTAATATATTAAATATTTGAAAAAACTCGCAATGTAGTATGTCGTGATCTATTTCCCAAGTATATAGAAGATATTACGGTGATCCTTCTTTCTTTATGAACGTCGTAGTAAAGACCAATGGAGAGTTCGAGTTTAGAACGTATTATAATCAATTTTTTTTTTTTATATAAAACAATTAAATAATGACTCGTAACTCTCACTTACATCGTGTGTTTTCCTTGCTTTTGAATTTTTTTTTTCCCTATTTCATGTTTGGACCTTTTCTTGATTTGAGTGTCATCCTTCAACAGGACCATGCTCATCTTCTTTGAATCATTTTTAATTTTACAGAATGTTTTGAAGAAATTTCACGTTATTAATCGTTCATAGTAGTATGGATTCTTGATTCTTCATTTAATCCATATGTATTGAATATTCAGTTGTCGAATTTAGCTTGAATCTTTTTACAATTGTTGTGTGGTAGAAAGCAACGTGCGACTTGAAAGATAGAGCCCCCATTTAAATTTAATAAATGATTACTTGTAAATACTTATAATGTATGCATTACAAGCGGGATACAAAGTTCGTGTACTATATTTTCTAAATAATTAAAGTTTTTTTATTCAAAAGAATGCTATTTGCATTATCTATCTTATTCGACTTACACTCACATTTTCCAAAGGTATTATCTTAAGAAAAAAACAATGTAAATTACATTTCTAAATAAAAAATTAGAAAAAAAAACTAGCCTCCTTAATCATTCCTAATACTATCTGCATATTATGCCCCCGTTTGAACCCCATTATTTCTCATTACATTAAATTAAATTTTTCTCTCTCTTTTTTTTAACTACACAATTTTCAATAAAATAATATTACACGTAAATCAAAAAATTTTCAATCACTCATTTTTCAAAAAAATAATATTTATCTCATTATAATCTACAAATAATGGGGTTCAAACGGCCCCTATATCTACTCTAATTTTATGCGCATTTTCTATGTATGGGTCAAAAAAATAAGTAGGATGACACAAATAAATGAATGTATAAATATGATTATTTCAATTGATATTATAAAAAATTAAGCCCCGTTTGATTTTGATTCTTGTAAAAATGAGAATGAAAAATATAATCGTTATAGAATCCACACAAAAGATAGAAAATCAAATATGATAATTTAATGTGATAAATAACGATCATATATATATATATATATTGTCAAATAATGAAAAACAAACGGATCCTAAATCGAATTTTGAAGCGATTCTCAATTTTTGAATCGAATTGATCTACACGTGTCGATAATTATAATCCGTGGGGCCAAGGTGTCCCCTTCACCTCGCTCTTGTTTCCCCCACAAACAAACACGATTTCTTTTTCTTTTTCTTTTTTCTGAATTCTCTTTTTCTAAATTCTGATTTCTTTTAATAAAGCGATGGCTTTCTTTAGTCAAGAGAGAGAGAAAAAGACGGCCTCCTCGTCACATCATATACACTACCCTTTTCACTCCATCGCTAATTTACAACGCCATTTTTTTATTCAATAAATAAATAAAATTGCCGACTTCTTCAAATCTTTTACCACTTGCATGCAAGAGTATTTGCACGACATCGTGATCTTATATTCGACAAAGTTTAGACGATTTCATGAATTATATGTACAATGAAAAGTTTAACAATTATAATCTATACACTAAAGCTTATTCCTTGTCATCATACGTAGAGTGAAGTGTCTCTCTGATTCTTCATTGTTTTCAAACTCTACCTAAAGAAACTTATGACCAAACTCAAAATTCGAAAAGTTTAAAACTTCCTCATAATTTTCATGGAAGTGTTCATTGGAAAAAATGGGTGATTTGTGTGCAGATAAATTATCAATTAATAATATAAATAGATAATTTTACAATTGCATAAACATAGCAATATTATAGCAATATAAGCATTATAATTCAACAATAAGACGAGGTTTAGAATACAAGCCTTAGAGTGTCATGTCAATAATGTTGTTCTCTTTGTGCGTGTTCTTTCGATACTACACGGCTTCAAAATAAAAATCTATGTGGTTCACAGTTGGTTCTCCTTCTATGAGTAGGATCATAAGGAGATAAGTGAACGAACTTTTTTGAGTTGTCAAAACTATAGAAATATAGTATGAAATATAGAGATTTTTTATTTTCATTTTTCTTCTCGATGAAAAGTACTCCCTTTTATAGGGATAAATTTAACTCCCACAATAATGATAATTATTCCAATTAAAATATAAGTTACATTATGAAATTATGAGTTTTAATTTTTAAATTAAATCTGAAAAATAACGGAAAAACTAAAAAATATTGAGTTTTATTTGAAAGTTTGAAACTTAATTTATGTTACAACAGTATCTTAAAACATCCCCTACACATTCTCTTATCCTCAAGTAGAGAAACCTAAGATCTATCTCATAATCTTTGTGCTCAATCAAATACAAACATAAGGCCATCTACAGTGCTGCACCAAAATTTGTACCATTTTACACCAAATTTTACACTAATTTTACACCAAATCAAAATTCTTCTTCAACCATTACATCAAATGAACAGTGCTTTATTATTTTATTTATTCATTCATTCAATTTTTGTCAATGTATTTATTTAAAAAAATTATTTATTTATTTTATAATTATATAAATTACTAAAAAAATCATAACTTCGTTAAATTAACAAATATATTGATTACTAAATTATTCACGTGTTTTATATATTATGTTAAATTGACAAAAATAATTGATTATATTATTAATTTATGATAAACAATTATGTTAAATTTACAAAAATAATAAACTTTAATAATATAAATTTTATGTTAAATTAAACTTCTAACGTAAACTTTATGAATTAAACTTTACATTAAATCAACAATTATGTTAATTATTATTGATTATATTGTTAAAAATAATAAACTTTAATAATATAATTAATAGTGTAATAAATTATTATTATCATTATCGTTATAGAACAAAAATGACACAAATATCCTTAATCATGATCTTTGAAAAAGAAAAAATAAGGGCAAAACAGATATTACACCATTTGGCGCAAAAAAAAATGGTGTAATGAATAGTGTTGCACCAAATATGGTGTAACACTATTCATTTTGCACCATTTTATTTGGTGTTGTATTGGAGCAACTTTGCACCAAAAAATGGTATAATTGGTTAGCATTGGAGTTGCCCTAAGATTCATGTCATTCAAGCTCTCCCAACACCTCTTTCTTACTCACGTCTTGTTTCATTGATTCAACATAACTAAATCATCCTCATTACAATCAATCATGCTACATGATCAGAATCAATGACAGAATTTTTTTCAAACTACACTTGACAAAATTTCATTAGAAGTTAGAAAAATTCTAACAAAATACAAAAACACTTAATCATAAACTGTGACGTCACTTTATTTTTCTTCCCTGTTTTTTTCCTGTTATCATAGTCATAGAATTTCAAGTCTTATACAATCCACCTCAACCAATTACTGCTAAAAATCAGGACGGATGTGCTCTTTCTTTTCCAATTTATTTTGCAAATATGTCATTGTCTAACTCATTCTTTTAGATTGCGGAAACTTGCTGAGTGTTTGTTTGAGCTCCATATTTTAAGAATGAATTTTGTGAAGTATGATTAAAAATAAAAACTAAAAAAACATTTTGAATATTAAGAGAATGTACCATTGAAAATTAGCCCCTATTTGGTGATCATTTTTTTAAATAAAATATTGTTTTGAATGGTGAATTTAATTGGTGAATTATTAAATACATGAGATCTACCATTAATTTATTCAGCAATTAAATGGCGCGTCATGTCACCAGGCTTAACATAAGCTAAGTACCGGTGCTTATTAGATCATATTTCTCTCTTTCTCTCTCTCTATATATACACACACGTGAATGATCTCCTAAACATCGGTACTTAATTTATGTTAAGCATCAATAACATGTCACGATAATTAATTGGTGAATCATTAAATTCATAGGATTTACTATTAACTTATTCACCAATTAAATGGTGTACCATATCATCGATACTTAACTTAAGTTAACCATTGGTGTCCATTAGACATCCATTTTGTTGTTGGAAAATGAATTTTAGACTAGCATATTGATGGAGAATGTGTAGATAAAAAACAAAGAAATTTTTTTGATTTACGAATAATATTATTTTAATGAAAATGTGTGATGAAAATAAAGAAAGAAAAATGTAATTTGATA
>NC_036238.1:26645012-26651469 GCF_002742605.1 Olea europaea var. sylvestris
TGCAGGCACTCAAGAAGAAGCAGCCGAGGCTTACGACATTGCTGCAATCAAATTCCGAGGCCTAAACGCAGTGACAAATTTTGACATGAGCCGTTACGATATAAAGAGCATAGCGTGCAGCAATCTTCCGATTGGAGGCTTGAACAACAAACCAAAAACGTCATCCGAATCTTTATCGGAGAGTAAAAGTTTCGACGGACCTCACTCAGACATTTCGTCGAACACGTATTCTTCCCATCCTCCAACAGCTTCCACCCTCAGCTTTGGATTGCCCATAAAGCAAGATTCTGCAAATTCCTGGTCTAATCCTGCCGTTTTTCAACCCTTACCTTTCAGCATGAATTTCCCAACAAATTTATCTGTGAATGAAGCCAGCAAGAACAAGACTGATCAAGGGTTCTTCAATGGAAATTACTGTCAGCAACAGGAAGGAATTGCTCTAAATAGTAACAGTAGTAGTGCTACTACTGCTGCTTATGATGGATCTGTATCTACTACTGTGGGAAATTGGATTTCACCATCTCTGCAATCATTCCAGGCTGCAAAATCGAATCTATCAGCATTGCAGACGCCAATATTTGGCATGGAATGAGCCCAATAAAATGAAAAAGGGAATTCAAAGTTATGAATGGTGGATTGGTCAAAAAGAGAATTCAAATCTCTTTTACTTTTTGCATGGATAAATACAGAACTCGCAATCATTTCGCCAAGACTAACAGCTATTACAGTGTACTTGATGAATCTTTTGTTATTGCCTTACTTTTTTTTTTTTTGGCCTCTCCTTTATTACCGATATGATTTATCAAGGTATGCAGTTGACCCACAAATGAGAAGGAAAATGGGGGGGAAAAAAGTAATAAATAAATAAATCTCTCTCTTATCCCATATTGAAAATCAAATTTTTGTTAAAATTTTATCAATTTTTTAACTTGTCAAATTTTAAATTTTTAATCATATTTTATGACATTCAACAATATATTTATCAACTTTTATTAAAATTTTGTTTGATTTTTATACATTTCTCTCTCTTTTTTTTAATTATACATTTTTCATTAAAATAATATTAATATTGTACATAAATAAATAAAAATTTATTTTTTAACTACACATTTTTCAGCAATCAATTATTTTGAAATATATTATTTCGGAGAAATGAGATTCAAACACCCTTTAAAATTTTGACAACTTTGAAAGTTTTGTGATACAATCTCTAAACCAACGAGAGTGATAAAATTAGGATAAATTTTTCTAAGATTTTCAATTGGGTAAATTTTATTTGCAAAACATTTTTAATTGCACCACATTTTAATTCAAAAAAAGATTTTTAATATTTTCTCATTTTAGCTTTTACGTCGTCAATGTTTTTTCTCGGTGGATTGTCCTTCTTAACTTTTAATTGATTAACATATTTTGTCTCTAATCATTATTTTCATCCGAATATTCTACCATTATTCATTGAAAAGAAGGACGAATATTTATTTAACTTTTATATTAATTATTTAAATCGATTATTTAAAAATACTAGAGACAATAATGTCTTTTTGGCCCTTATATCATTTATCTTGAACGTAAATCATATTTGTAGACAGGATGTGAAAATTTATAGAGGGTTGATGATAAAAATTTTAAATAAAGTTTAAAATATAAGTGTAAAAATAAGAAAAATTTAGGGATATTTATTATAACTAATTAAAGTTGAACGTGCATTACACGTTATTCTAAAATACTTTATAAGTGATGTAAACATAATATTTGGCACCAATTTGTTGGAGTATTTGATGGGTTCTGGACGAATTAAAGAAAATAAGATTTATCATAGAAATTTAAGAGAAGAAAATTGTACTCTTAAAACTTAATTTCTATTATTCAAATTTTTTTTAATAGTGAAATACTACAAATGAGAAATCTTTTTTACATTACATTTGATACATAAAAATTAATTGTTAATACATAAATTTCAATACATTTATAGATACATAAATATGAATAAAATTCATCTATAATAATTCTAAATTCGTGTAATTCAAGATTCAGCTAGTCGAGATTCATTGAATCTAAATTAATGTGAATGATTAATTGAGAATTAATAACACGAACTTTATAAATGACACCGATTGTATAGTATTTATTATATATCGGAAAACGAAAAGTGAGGCATTATTGAAATAAATGAATTTTAAGCCATTCATGTGATATTTTAATATATTATAGATTAAAATATGGTGTAGTTAATAAAAATTGTGGTATAAATATTTACCTTTCCAATATTTCTCGAGTGTGAGTCGTGTCTTCTATATTTTATTAAGACATTTATGTCCTAAATTTTTTAGTATCAGGCTTGAGGTATTCTGACTCAACAGGTTGAATGATCACGTGGGGATACGTTTGTAAATTTAACTTGTCATGGTTAGGTTTTTCGGAAAAATGCAAACATTTTTTCGCTTCCTTCCCCCTTTGTAGTCACATGTGGGGAAGTTTAACACTTGAAGTCGGAAAATAATCGTCGCTCAACCATACGATTGTGAATTCGCTCCCAGGTCTTGTACATACCACCTTCACATTATGGGAGCTGCTGATATCCAAAATTCTTTTTTATTTTATTTTATTTTATCTTATCGTTTAGAGATGTTGCACACAGATTATTAAAAAGTTGAAAATATGGCAGTCACAGACTAACAGTTATTGAAAGTAAGTTGAGATCCTGAAGGAATTTACCCTAAAAATTTTTAGTTTTCGGCATTTATTTAGTGTTCTAAAAGACGTAATGTGTGGAAACCAAGTTATGGGTTACGCGAGGTTAGGCCAGGCTTATGCGTAAAAGCGTAAAAAGGCATTTTCTTATTTTAATATTATTTTAATTTTTGATAAATCAAAAAATTATTTAATAATTAAAAATAATACTCATTAAAAATTTAAAACAGATTTATAGGAACGTTATACATTTTTTCAACGTTTTCAACAAAAAGATAAGTTTCGAATTTAAATACAAAATAGTAAATAAATAGTATAGAAACTTAAATCTTATCTATAACTCTTTATCGGATTCCCATTCAATGTCCTCTTCTTAATCTAATTCGTCATTCATGTCGTTTGATAAAGTGGCTGTTTTAAATTAGGGTAAAATGAAAAAATTAGCCATTGATAATTTTTTAAAAATACAAAATATTAAATTTTTTTTTTTTAAAAAAAGGATGATAATGCGTGCATAATTGCGCCTAGTTGTGCCTTAGCGGCCAATGATTGCCGTTGATTGCCAAATTAGGCACCAAACCACTTGGCTTGATGTTTTGGTTGAGCATCACGTCTAGATGCGCCTTTGACACCGTCATTTAGAACACATCTGATTTTATCTATTAAATAATGCACAAAAAATGAATTTGATTTGCATATTCAAGAGAAGAAAAACAATTTAAATGACTTTGAGAGATGGGGAAGAGACAAATGCATGAGAAAATGAGACAGAAATGGGTATATTCTTTTTGCATGCAGTACACATCCTGCTAAAACGGGACATAAATAAAGAAACATAAATGACGGTTTATAAGATATAGTGCATGTTTGGCAAATCTTAAATTATTATTTAAACAATATTTTTATCGGCACATTTTCTAAAATTCACAACTATCATCCACCACTATAATAAGACATTATTGTTCACTTTACTTAAAAAAAAAAATGTAGTTACACCTAGGGGTGTATCTAGCATCAGCGTTTAGTTATGATGGAAGTTGACTTTGACCGTTGACCATCGACAATCAACGATCGTAATAGTCCGTTCGTTTATTAAATTTTGATTAAGTAATATTAAAAATTGTTCAATATATATGTGAATGCACTAAAACGTAAATATATATATATATATATATTATATATATATATATATATAGAGTTCAATACAATCCAAAATGTTTAAAAAATATATACGATACAAAGCAATCAAACACATGTTTGATTTTCTACCATGACATAATGCAACAAAAGTACTTAATCAAGCTTAGAGCAATTCGAATTAAAAGAATTTAAGACATGCTACATAAATAATTTACCACCAAGATAAACCTAAAGAACAAAGCTAACAACATCAAGACAAAATAAGCAATCTCAATTAATCACTTAAAACCCTTTAATGAACAACAAAAATTGCAATCATTTTTCACTACAAGACTAGTTTCAGAGGAGCAGAAGTTGAGTGGATCCTATATAAAAATATTACTGGTTTAATCCAACCACCTATCAGCACATACCAATTAATAAACAAAAACCCATAATCTGGTAAAGCAAATGCAAAAACTCATAATCTGAAAAACTCAATCATGAAAAAACAATTATAATTCAATTAATGTGATGATTAATTATAAGTAAAATTCAAGAAAAACCATAAATTTAAAAAACAAGAGAGTGAAGAAAAAATTTAATTACCTTAGACCCACACTGCTTGCTCAGCTTCGATCGTCTGAGATTTGCTCCTGATTTCGCACCAGTTCGCACACAATCCACCGCTCACACAGTGGCACTTCCCACTTGAAAGCGCTGTGACTACTACTTCTGCTTCGAATGGAAATATGGAAATGGAAGGAAAAGTTTGCACTTTGGGTCTTTGCATCTTTGTTGTCGATTTCAAATGTTGGTGATTTGGAGTTTGGGTTAGGAAAAATATCGTAGATGATGGACCAACCATTCATTGATTTCCTCTATTGGCCTAATTTTTTTAAACAAAAAGTGGCCCATGGTCCAGTTATCAGCCCAAGCCCCAAAGGAAAAAAATGGAACTCTTCTTCTTTCCCCTTCACCAATTTTTAATGTAAAATGACCAATATAACCTTATATTTAAATAAAACAAAAGAAGAAAAGAAAAATAGCACAAAACGTCTCTACGTTTCTTCTCACATCTCATCCCCACCCCACTTGTTATTTTGGAGATTCGTGGAGTAGCCGACCTCTATGTCACCAACCACCGCCTAAAACATCGGAGCTCACACCACAAACAGCTACTATCAACCTTTAAACACTTTCCCATAAACAAATTGAACAAAGAACAAATTTATATGGCCAAAATCAACCAAAAACGCAGCTTGTCGAGATAGCAACAAGCTGCCTTTTTTCGTCATTTTCGATGTCGACAGTGGTTCCCACTATCGTGGACCACCCATCAGCTTCACCACATCATGCCGTGCCTACTACAACAACGGGCTTCCATTAATTTCATACTAATGTACCCCAAAAATTCTAGCTAGTTATTGTCCAATAAGAAATTGGAAGTCGTTGGTGTAGATTTTGATTTTGTGCATCCGTTGATATTTTAAGACATGAAGAGAGGCGTCCTGGGGAATATAGTCGATTGGTGTGTTGGGAATAGCATGGGTGTCGTCAGAACAAGTGGTGTCGTCGGTATTTGGATTCACAAGTTTAGTATTTTGGCTTGCAATTCTGATCAAATTTGTTGGCATGAAGATTGGAGGATGTTGGGTGATATATCTAGAGAGGAGTGAGGATTTTTTGGTGGTATGGAGGTCCGACAATTTGGTCGGTGGTTGGCCGGAGTTTTTGGCTTCTAAGGTGGTGGCCCAATTTAGATTTAAGGGGTTAATGATGTTTTTTTCCTCAAATTTGTTCCTTTAACAGTACTCCTTCACCGGTAGAATATCTATCATAGAATGCTAGTGGAGGAGTGAAATTCTGATGGTTTGGGCGGTGGTGGTGGAGTCGATGGAGAGAAGGGGAAGAGGAGAAGAAAGATAAGAGGGTTTTTTTTTTTTTTTTTGGCTATTTTAAATATTTTAATAATTTATTTGAACTCATTTGTACTTATAAAAAATTTTAGTAATAAAATTGCGATTTGTTCTTTATTTTTCTTTTTTTCTTTTTCTTTTTTTTTTAAATTTAAATAGGAGGATATATTCGACATTTACATTAAAAATTGTTGAAAATGACATTTTTACCAATGAAACGTGAAAATAGGGGTAGAAATATAAAAATTTAAAACTTAGAGGAACATTTTGCAAACTACAAACCAAAGATAAAGACGTTTTGCGCTATTAAGCCAACACTACAAAAAAAGATAAATAGAGCACTTGACCACATGAATCCAACCGAAGCCCGTTCGACCTTTTCCACGAGGGGCTCCATGGATCACCTCTACAAGAGAGAGAGAGCGACCACATCTCCAATAGTTGGTCAAACACAACATTTACGAAGATGGATGGTTATCCACAAAAAGGGTGGACATCAACATCAAATTACAAATATTTTTAGAAAATTTTCAAATCAACTGAAATGTGAATAATTCGTCATTCTATATTTCTAGAAAGAGGTGCTTGTGTAGGATTTTCAAAATAATTTGCATTTTCTATATTATTAATTTGTTATATTTCTAGGGTCAATAATTTTATTTAAGAGTACGAACTCATTAAAAATATATATAAATATATTAGCCACAACAGAAATGGCATTTACTTGG
>NC_036238.1:26656229-26662844 GCF_002742605.1 Olea europaea var. sylvestris
GAAGTAAAAATACTTATTTGCTGCTCATATAATTAGCAAATGCTAATTGTGATTAAATACTTGTCGCAAACAAATTTTTTTGAAAAAAATCTTTATAAAGGAGAAAATTTGCTCATTAATGAAATTTAATGTTAAAAATTTGATAAAAAAAAGTTAGGGATGTAAATGTGACAATGAAAAAAGTTTTAGATTTCAATACAATAAAATGCGGTGCATTTATTGAAAAATATGGCTACCCACGTGTACGATAATTCATTCACGAAAAGTGTTATATGTACATAATTGTCTACATAATGGTGTCCATAATTACACGTGGCACTAGATCCAACCTTTAATTCAAATCTCACACTCATATCAACAATCGAATGATTGTCATATCACATTATGGATACCATTATGTACAATAATTATGTACAAGTAGAATTTTCCTTCATTCACAAGAAATTTTTTTATTTATTACACATTTTAATTGTTCATATGGTTTTAAATCTTTGATAATTATAGCCTTTATGTCCTAACTTTTATTTAAAGTTTTCTCACTTCAACCTTCCATTAGTAGCACTTGTCATAAAATACTTATTTACCTTCCACATTTTTAAATAAGGAAAATAAGCAATAGGTATTAGAATTTAAGGCTAATAGAATATTTGGATAAAAATCATTATTATAAATAACATGTAAAGCCCTCGTTTGATAGCAATTTTTCGCTCAGAAAAATCAATTTTTTTTTACTGTTATTTCACTATTTCAACCATTATTTTTAACTTCTTCACTCATAGGTGAGACTCATTTTTCTCTCTAACGGTCAAAAAATTAATTTTCATAATGACGACTGAACATGCCCTAAATCTCAATTAGCACCTAAATCTCAATTAGCACTGTATGTCAGTACGCTGTCAGTAAAGGGTCTTATGCAAGAAGTTACGAGGACTTTCTCAACCAAATACATCACCAATAGTTATTAAACAAAAAATAACATAAAATTGTACACACATACGGATATAGTAGGGTTTTTTTTTTCTTTTTTTTTTAATATTTTTTGTGTTTCAACTTACAGAAAGCACAACACAGTGACAATATATATTGGAAACTAAACCTACGTGTATGATATTGTCCTACAACCCTACCAAGTATTAGCATCCTAGAGACAGCAAATGATGCAAGGTGGCAGCATTTTACATTGCACATTTTGATACAAAATCATAAAATCAAGCCCGGTTCGTGTCGTTGGCTCTAAGTGTTCCCACTAGCCTTACAACGAGAAAATGAATCAATTTCAGCGATTGGCTGAAGCACCGCAATCGACAACACCAATACTCAACGAGCATTTCTAGCAAATGAAGAAGAGACATTGTAATGGAGCCTAAAAGATGGCTTGCTGCGGAAAAAACACCTGAACTTTCATTTTCCTCATATCGTGGAGCTTGTTAAAGATAGTTCATGAAGCTCACTTAGCATCCATTCTTCCCCGGTTTGACCTCCAAGGACTATGGCTCGAGTACCTCCAACAACACATGTACTGTGTCCCCAAGCAAATCTTGGAGGCTGCCCAGGTACATTCAGAATCCTCCATGTCGGTTTCTCTTCAGTTGGATCGAGTATATAGAGCTGAGATGCAGAGTGAAGACCGGCCACAGAACCACCAAATATGAGGATTCTGCCACCTGGGAGGCTCACCGCCACATGATCAAGCCGGGGAGGAGGAGCTATACCTCCAGGATTTCCAGCACCAGGCATACCACTCCCCGTTACACATCTCCAACATGGTTCCTCCTCGCTCAGATCCATGGTGAATACATCACTTGATCGAAACCGAAGAGGACCACTCTTCGCAAGACCCCCGAACATCAAGATTTTCCTCCCACCATAAACTGACAATGTATGTCCTAAACGTGAAGGTGGAGTCCATGCTACTGGTATCTCTCGCCACACTGGTTTCTCCATAGAAAGATCAAGTGAAAAAGTGTCGCTAAGAAGCACTCCAGAATCTGCACAACCACCGGAGACTATCAGCTTGCTTCCATCCAGTGTGCAGGAGCTATGCCAAGATCTAGGGAGTGGAGGAGCCAAGCTGGAGATTTCACGCCAAGTAGGATGCGTAGCGTCCAAATCCAACACAAAGACGTCATTAAGTAAACCTTGTCTCCCACAGCCCCCGAACAGAACAAGATGGGACCCATTCACACAAGAAAGTGTATGGCCCCAGCGCCCAGGAGGAGGAGAGCTTACTTTGACATGTTGCCACTCCGGATTGCTCGAGTTCAGGTCCAGCACAAAGGTATCATTCAAGGGTTGCATGTTGACACCCTCCCCACCAAAAAGAACCACACGATTACCAACAGCACATGCACTGAAGTTGCAACGAGAGGGTTCAACAACACCTCCCACTGTTAGCTTTCTCCATGCTGCTGCTTCTAAAGTGGTAAGTTCCCTCGCCAATCTACCCCACCCTAAGAGTTTAGCACCTGGCACTGTTTCTAACACTCGAGTTGTTTCACTGCCCCATGCATTTTGGCAGACCATTCGCCAGAGATCCTCATTCTTAGTCAGCTCATACAATCGCCGAGAAACAGAGCCAAGAGATGCAATATCTCTAGGAGTCAGCCGAGAAAGAATCTTCATAGAGAGGACTTCATCACTTAACTGCATTAGTCCACAAACCCCGCCACTGATATTTCGCTTCCCGTCTGTAACTAGTACACAAGGAGAAGGACTAAATTTAAACCTTTCAGATATTCTAGAAGTCTCCTTTGCTGAAGATCCTGGAAGTTGACCCAGATCAAGATTTGCTTCCGTAAAGAACTGTATGCCAATTATATGGGTTATTGTCTCGTCATCACCATATATTGGGGTCATGCGCAGCCTATTCATTAACGGGGATCCATCTTTTCTAAAATTTAACAATTCAGCTTGAAATTCAACACCTTCCATCAGGCATCTTCTCATTTCAGAGACTACAATTGGGTCCACCAGTGGATGCCTTCTCTTAGCAAATGGGCCCCTGCATTGCAAGAAGCGACTGCAGAAAATTTAAGCATAGTCAAATACACAGCTCATCGTCACAACAGATGCTTTGAACAATGATATGAACACAATTTTATAAGAAAGTAATAACAGTCATTATTGGCCAAGAAAAAGCATGCAGGACTATCAATGGGCATAATCAGTCACCAGTAACTTAAAGCTGAGTCTGGAACAATGTTCAACATTTTTGAATCTCTCAATTGAACAAATTTTCACTGACTATGAGCCAGTATTTAAGATATCCGCCCAAGTACACTGACTTTATTCATAATCAAACAAATTAGTGGTGATCTGTTTGCAATGTGATCTTTTTGCATGAAAAAAATATTGTTTTTGACTACCATACATCATTTTTTAACAGGTGTCAATTAATTATACAACCTCATTAACTTTTGGCACTCTTTATGCCTTCAACCCTACCAGTATAGGGTTTTAATAGGATCCTACAGTGAGTTATTACTTTAAAGATGCACAAGACAGTTGAGGTAAACTGACACATTCAGGTATACATCGAAGTCAATATAATCATAAGAATTAAAAGAAAAGCTAAAATAATATTCAATGCACAACAACCAGGACAACAACATTAATGAACAACTTTATGAATTATTATCGTTTGACAGCAAGCTGGAACAAACTGCACCAACAATATACCATGCTTAGTGAGTCTAAAATCCATGAGCTCAACTTGAGATGACATAAATTAAAGCTCAGATGGGGCATTACTCAAAATTTGAAATCAATTTCCAAACCACTAATCTTATTACTCAAGCAACATTTTACAGAAGGTCTAGCAACCCTTTGTGGGGGAGCCTTATTGATGATGACATCCCAGTTTTATTACTTTAGTTGGATGATATTTAATTATTTTAGTTGGACTTTTATTTCTTAGTTGGACTTGNTGATGATGACATCCCAGTTTTATTACTTTAGTTGGATGATATTTAATTATTTTAGTTGGACTTTTATTTCTTAGTTGGACTTGAGTTATTTTATTTTTATGGACTTGTGTAATGGGCTTGGCCCTATCTTTTAAGTTTTTGATTTGCAGTGTTTTCAGTATTTAAACCTATTTTACATTGTAATTGGATTGATGAATTTGATTGAATAAAAGTTGGCTTCTACAGCCCCTCCCCGTTTTTCCACTTTGCGTTCTTCCCCCCAGGTTCCCTTCTTCTCTTCTGCTCCTTTCTCCTTCTTCTTTCTTTCTTATTCATCCTACATCAAATTGGTATCAGAGCTAAACTTGGGAATTTTCACTGCAACAAAAAAAAAATTTCCGGTTACCCAAAACTCATTAAACCCATAATAACCTTGTTGCAGAACCCACCACCCCCAAATTCCCCTAATCCACTGCAACACCCCACTGAAATCAACTCTCACCGTTAACCCCACTGATACAAAACACAGTCAACAACTCTGCCTCCTTTGACGCACTGAACCGTAACCACCAGCAAGATAGTAAACCAAAAATCGAACCAAACCATCATAGTACACCAGAAATTGAAATAAGCCGTCGGAAATTACAACAACCAGAAACGAAACCATCACCTGTTCGAGCTTGACAGCCCACGAATTCGGACCTCTGAACACACAAATTCCAGGACGAATTCGGACCTCGTCGACTGCTAGTAAATCGGCGACCCAAATAATTGAGACTCTCCTTCGTCGCCCACCTCCCAAGACGCCGATTCCACAACACTGCGACTCCCACAGCACCGCCAGACAGTGGATCCAAAGTTGCTGTGCAGTGGATATATACTCTTCAATCGGTTGGTTTATTAGTTACTCGGGTTGGTTTATTAGTTATCAATTGGGTTTGGGCTTGATTTCAATCGGGTTGGCTTTATTAGTTATTGCTTGGGCTTGGGCTTGATTGAGAGTTTGAATTTGAGTTAGGCCCAAAATTTGTGAAATGGGCTCATTTATTATTTTGTTGTTCTGATTTTGTATTATTTTAAAAAAAAAAAGTCCGAAAAAAAGAAAAAAGAGAAAAAAAGAGAAAAGAAAAGAGCCAAAAAAAAAAAAAATTCGAGAATTTTGAGAATTTCCTGACATTGTTTTACAGGTTTATTTTAGTTGACTAATAAGTACTGCATCTCAACGAACACGGAATTTTCTGTCTTGGCATTTCAGAGCTTAGTAGTTCAGAAAGTAGAGACATTCGACGCTGGGACGACTCAGGCCAACTGAACTCAGGGAGTTCCTGCTCCTATCTATTTTAGTTGACACTATTTCTTTGTTTTAGAATTGCATAAGTTAATTCTTTGTGTACTA
The DNA here is from genome assembly GCF_002742605.1 of Olea europaea var. sylvestris. Taxonomy (NCBI): domain Eukaryota; kingdom Viridiplantae; phylum Streptophyta; class Magnoliopsida; order Lamiales; family Oleaceae; genus Olea; species Olea europaea. The sequence continues at coordinate 26,661,531 of NC_036238.1, forward strand.
GCCCTTTGATAATTTTTGCCTTAAATCTAATTGTTTGAAATTCACAAACTAACTCCCATTGCTTTCTTGTTTACCACACGTGACTGAGTCGATCATTTGTACCTTTGCTTTTATTTTATTTGCATTAATGCTATTAGCTTGCGATCGGATCATACGTAATCCCATTTTTTTAAGTTAACAAATAACAACAACAACAATAATAATAAAATTTCAGATTGCAAATCTACTTTTAGCACTCGTTATTTTTTATCTCTATAGCGCACCTCACATAGCTAGTGTTACTGTGTATACAATTGCATAGTGGTCGAGTTATTGCGTCTAGTGCTAGTACCCTTGCCATGGACCCTTCCCACATTAAAGCTATCATCCGACAGTTGGCACAATTACAAAATCAATTAACGGCTGTCCAAACTGAGTTAGCCGCTACTCATGAGGAGAATAGAGCCCTAACCGCTAGGGTAAACACTCTTGACCCAATCCAATACTCAACTGAAGCTGAAAATTCTGACGCTTCTATTAATAGACCTCATCGTTGTCCACAAGGTGGTCGACACCATGCTAGACGTGATCGTAGGGAGGGAAACCAAGCTCGTGGACGCGAGCGGGAACATCACCGTCATGGTACACTATCTCACCCTCGCCACGAGGAGCGCCTCTTTCGAAATATTAAGTTAGATGCCCCTACATTTGATGGTTGTCTAGATCCTAGTGTATTCAATCAATGGGTTAGAGATATGGATCGCTTCTTTCCTTGGTATGGGGTCCCTGAAGATCGGAGGGTACAATTTGCCAGTTTGAAATTAACTGGCACAGCTCAACTGTTTTGGGAAACTGTTGAGGACCTCCTAGAGAGGCGCTATACTCCCCCTGTTGGGAACTGGGATGAAATGAAGCGCCGCCTTGAAGAAAAATATTTACCTCAATCTTACAAGGGCAACTTGCTGGATCAATGGAACGCACTTACGCAAGACAGTCGACCTGTGATCGAATATGTTGCTCAATTTGATGAGTTTCGAATGAGATGTCAGGTCGTTGAGGATAAAATCATGACCTTGAGTAGGTTTAGGCAAGGCCTACGGGATGATCTTAGACGTGAGCTTGTTCTTAGAGGTGTCACCACTCTTGACCACGCCTACTCTTTCGTTAGGGATTACGAGTTAGTGACTAGGACACCGTACAGAAGTCGTAGTGATTCCCGCACTGTAACCTCTTCTGCATCCACTCCATTCCCTAAGTCTATTCTAGGACCTCCTCCTTCTAATACTACCCCTACATCAGATAGTAAAGGTAGAGGATCTGAGGTTTCAAGAAAGT
>NC_036238.1:26662955-26663136 GCF_002742605.1 Olea europaea var. sylvestris
GTGGGGGAGCCACTAGAGGATCAGATTTATGAGCCTAAGTTAGAAGAGTTTGATGACTTGAAGGATAGTGAAAATACCTTCTTGGGTTGTGTCCAGGCTAGTCCCCTTATCCCACATACGCCTAGAGTCGGTGTCGTCCGTTGTACTCTTACCCAGCCTAGGGATGCCGATGATTGGCGCT
>NC_036238.1:26665085-26683164 GCF_002742605.1 Olea europaea var. sylvestris
TTCGAAATTGGGATTTGATCCTTCCTGTAGCTCAAATTGCGTACAATAGCTCTATAAATCGTTCACTAGGTATGAGTCCATTTGAAGCCGTTCATGGGTACAAGCCTAGGAAACCGTTAGATCTCATCCCTATGTCCCCACAGGCTAGAGTGTCAGTATCAGCCGAAGCATTTGCAGAACATCTTCGTGACTTGCATATTGAGATCAATAAACAACTTGAAGCTAGTAATGCAAAATATAAATTCCAAGCTGATTTACACAAACGACATATTGAGTTTAACATTGAGGATTACGTTATGGTTCGCATTAGGCCAGAGCGGCGTCTACATGGACCCGCCTCCAAATTGCAAGCTCGTAGTGCTGGTCCTTTTAAAATTTTAAAGCAGGTTGGTCCAAATGCATATATTGTTGACATTCCACCACACCTTGGTTACCACTCTACTTTCAATGTTGAGGACCTTGTAACTTATAAAGGCCATTTCATTCTCTCATATGACCCTCTGTCACCTCCTTTTGTGGACCTTGATCCTGATTCTTTGGCCCCTTCTAACCCACTACCACCTCTCCGAGTACACAAAGAAAAAATTGATGCTATTTTAGATTAAGAAACTGTGTTCACTAATGATGGAGAGGTTCAGCGCTTTCTTGTTCGTTGGGTTGGTCGACCAGATTCTGACTGTGCATGGATCTCCAGGGAGGTACTACAGCAACTGGACCCAGATTTATTGGAGTTTTATCGGAGTCAGCAGGATCTTCCTTGGCTCAGATCGCCTCCCGTCCACCCGAGGGGAGTTGGTGAGGACACCAGGTTTAGACCGCCACTGACACATTTCTACAGACGCCGGAAGAAGCTTGCCCAACCACTCAGCTTATGGTTGGGAGATTGACGGAAGCCTATAGTGATATAGTCACTCGACAGGGTCGAGTTTCTCTCCCACCCTGGGAGAATTGATGAGGACATCCCAGTTTTATTACTTTAGTTGGACGACATTTAATTATTTTAGTTGGACTTTTATTTCTTAGTTGGACTTGGGTTATTTTATTTTTATGGACTTGTGTAATGGGCTTGGCCCTATCTTTTAGGTTTGCAGTGTTTTCAGTATTTAAACCTATTTTACATTGTAATTGAATTGATGAATTTGATTGAATAAAAGTTGGCTTCTACAGCCCCTCCCCGTTTTTCCTCTCTGCGTTCTTCCCCCCCGGTTCCCTTCTTCTCTTCTCCTCCCTTCTCCTTCTTCTTTCTTTCTTATTCATCCTAGATCACTTATCTCTGAACATCACCAGTAAATTATAACCTCAGATATATCGCATTTGATCAATAAAAAGCATTTATATGAAAGAAGAAGAAAAAAATGCAAACAGTCCTGTGTCAGGTTAGTCTACATTTGAATTCTCAAATCCTGAATAGAAAAATTATGTTCTAACAGACAACCACCTGTCAGAGTATTCAAGAGGATATGAAACAATTTTGTTTATATACTATTATACTTGTAAGAGAAACCATGTACCTACCGCTTTTATACCATATACACTCGAGAGTAATTAACTGGAAATCCACATTCTCAACATAGCAGACTTGCGAATCATCGCTACATTTCAACCAGTTACAATCATGAATAACTGACCGAGTATCATAAACAGACATGACCCATCAAAGAAGTTTCTTCAGAATTTCAACGGTAAAAATATCAATATTAAGAAAAGCGAGTACTTCTAAAAGAAAAGATTAGGCGAAAGAAAATGCCTAGAAGCATAATAGTAATCGGAAGGATTCTTATAAACCTAAACTCGAAAGTTTAAGAGTAGGTGGAATTGCTTCTATCTTTAAGAAGGCAACAACAAATTCTGTACTCATGCCGAAAAACTGGAGGTGAGTAAGTTTTCTAAAATCAATCCAATTTTTGCAGTACAAAAACTAATAAAGTATATTTTTATCTGGCGAAGACAAATGAACCCACCTCTTTATGTTTCCTAGATGAAAATATATTGTTAAAGATTTTGATATACTAATTAACTTGAGTTAGTACCTCCAGAACAATCTAAATTACACTCTCGTACGTTCCCTTCAAATCCATAATCGAGGTGCTCAATTACTTTGCATCTATTAATATGATTGATACCCATGGCAGATCAGGCTCATCCTGGTCTAACTATTCAAAGCCAAATACAAAACCCTTGAACTTCAGTGTATAGGAGGATAAACAATAAATGATTACTAATTTTTTCCATGGCAGATAGTAAGGATCAGGTTGAATCTCATAAGATTAATTCATCTCAACATTTGGTATGACCCAGCATTAAAAGGAAAATCTTCAAAATTAGTTCCAGCAGAATTTAACCTAGGAACAATATGATTCCAAGCACTTCAAGAAATTTTAGCTCAATTTTGTTAAGCCCATGTTTGAGCCCCAATTTCTAAAAACTCATTTTCAACCTCACATTCTCCTAATAAAATAATTTTGCACGTAAATCAAAATTTTTTCCCAAACTTCTTAACCACACGTTGTCCAAAAACAAAAAACAAAATTCTATCGAAAAAACTATTCTAGCAAGCGATGGGGATCAACGGAGCCTACGTTTCATCAAAAGAATTATCACACGCTCTATAATAATTTCAAGCCCCAAATATGAAGTAAAAACTCAGAGAGTATTTCCACTATCATCCCCGTAAAATTCAACAAATACCAAAAAATATTCCATTATAAATGTGAATGGGGGTAATCATTATTGATATTTTGGAGTAATGTGGATTAATGATTTATAAGTAAGAGAAACTACAACCGGGGTATGACATGATTAATGATTTATAAGTAATGCAGATTAATGATTTATAAATTAACCCACTCATCCGATACATTAATCCCCTTGCAACAAAGACCAAGAATTTACAAGTAAGAGAAACTACAACCTTGTGCAAATGATTTACTTGATTAAGAAAAAACATCCCCACAGTTCCTCAAAATCCCACCATGGCATAAAACATTCACAATGTGGAGTCTGGTCAGTCAGCAGTTCATATCTAATTAACTAACTGACCAGGGAGAAGCAACATTTGTTTAATCTACAAATTTAAATAGTTGACATCAAACTTAGATATACAGTACAGCATTACATCTTGCACCCATAAAAAAATGCACAACAGTATGTCAATCAATGCTTTCAAGATTGTAAATGCTCGACTTTGAACATGGGCGACCAAAATCTGCTAAGCCATTATTCATCGAGTATAATAGTATAAATTTTGCCACAACATATGCCAGGGGTGCTTAGAGTGTTAGTTTGGGTGGGTGGAGGGGCGGGGGGGCACAGAGAGATGTCAGTTACAATCTGATATAATTATCAGAACCAAGGATATGATATCTCTCAGACAGGAGTAAAGGATGAGAGCAGGCATTATCAGGTTGCCGGTTCAGAAGGTTTACCAGTTTTTTCAGTTTTCACCAATTCCGGTTTTCAATGCAGCTTTGCACCAGATGGGCAACACTTTCTCAATCATATAAGAACAGCCCACAGGAAATACTATTATTATTCACTCAGATCCAACACATTCAAAAATTATCACGAACAGGCAATGTCTACTCTAACACATACTTTGACAACATCAATTTAAACAAAGTCTTAGCCAATCTAGTATTTATCAATCAACAAAAAAGGAAAAAAACACAAATAGACCATCTAGGGATTAGACAATAGTTATATGTTACTATATAAAGAATTCAAAGAACAATATCCAGATGATGATGCACAAGGCCTCGTGTACTTAGAAATAGTAAATCACTCCTCAAATCAGATACTCCAAAATATCAATCATGATATAACCCCATTCACATTCATAACGCACCAACTATGCTATCTTATAAATTCTTTGCACTCTCAGTGAATCTACAAATTAAGCAATTGAATGCATCTTATGTCTACAAATTTAATCTACTGCACAATCACTAAAGATATATGGACTAGAATGTTTCTCTGTTGCTTTAATGAACATTTTCCACGCTGCCTAAGGTTTGTTTTTCTTCAGTCAAACAAAATGAACTGATGGCCTTGAACTTTGCATCCAAATCATTCAGAGATTATAATATCAGCAGTGGATTTCTTATAGTCACAAGAAGACAAACATTATCTACCTTGATGAAGATAAAATATAAAAGAAAGGAAAATAGTTATCAAACAGTCCAGATAATCTTGAACTTTAGATAACTAATAAGTAAAGAATTTAAACCAACTGCTGCCTAAGTTTTTTTGTCATCCATGGTTCTTACATTATCCTAATAATAAAGTTCAAGGGAAATCTCCTAGCACTCATGCCTTCCCAACTTTCTAAGCAGAGAAGTCAGACTTCTTATAATTCACCAAATATTGAATTTTCCATTCAATTTCATTAAATTCAAATATTAACCATGATCTATTTGTAAAATTTCAAAGCATACTAATTTTCCAGAGACACGGTACCTGAGAAAACAAAAAAAGGATAAAACCAGCCGCATTTCACACTTACAAGTCAGAATTAAATCAGAATTAAATCCACCTTCATTTAAGTTCTAACCTTCAATTCTCTATCCAGAAATGTGATAATTAGCGATAATAAACAGAGAAGGGAAGGCGAAAAATCCCAGCAAATAAAAAAAAAATAAAAAAAAAATCACCAACCAGTTGCGACCAAGAACTTCTTCTGCACGGTACCCAGTAACCATCTCAAACACAGAATTAACGTAAATAATGGGATGGTCCGGTTCCAAAGCATCCGTTACAACAAACCCACAAGGCGCCGGCTGCAGAAGCTTGTCCACCGGAAAAGGATGCGTCCCACCTTCCTCTCCGCCGCTCTTCCTCAACAAAAACCCCAATCCTTCTTCTTCATCTTCTTCTCCTTCCATCAAATCAGACTCCGAGTTACTATCCCACTCCATCATACTTTAATTGATGATAGACACCCAATCAACACAAAATTCTTCACCCCATAATTCCAATAACAACAACTAACAGCTACCAATAATCGCACTTCAAAAGAGGGAAACAAAAAATCTTTTTAATCACTTTGGTTTCACCGGGACTTTTGGAGTTTTTTTTAGGGTTAGGTGAAATGAGTGGACGAAATTTTTGCAACAGAGAGGACCAAATAATAAAGAGAAAAAAGGGTGGCAGATTGTGCAGAGAGTGCAACAAATTCTAAATGGAGGAGTAGAGGACATGTGATGGTGTTTGCGCCATCTTCTGTTTGCCAAACTTCGTGGGAATGGGAAAAAAATCTCAGGCCTAACGTGCTATTTTTGGATCATTGCATATTTGTCTTTCTAGGCTTCGGTTGAAGTGAGAAATTGCGTCTCAGTTGTTAATGCCGCAAGCAATCACAATTAAGATATCTATTCTGAATTTATGTTAATGAAAATTAATTGAAGACTAGAAAAGTCTCTCTTTTTATTTTTTGAGAAGAATCTATTAACTCATATGTACAGTCTAATTATATTATAGAGATCTTCAATTCCGAACCCTAAAGACATGATAGAAATTTGTAAGAAAATAAGATGTGCAGACACTTTTCATATACGGATAATACGTCAAATTAAATACTTGAAAAATGGATGTGTTATTAAAGTTTCAATACATATACAAGGTATGAAAAAATATGAATCAACATTTCTTTTCCAATAAGTAATTGTAGATTCATAGGCTTAGTCCCCGTTTGGCCCTCGTTAAATTTCATTATATTATATTTCATTTTTTCTTTCATATTTTCAATCGCACAATTCTTCATAAAATAATATTACACGTGAATCGAAAACTTTTTCATTTTTTTCAACTACTCATTTTTCAAAAAAATTACTATTCCATCCATTTTCATTTTTCGAAAATGGGGGACAAGTGTAGGCTTAATAGAGATGCATGTCTTCGAATAATCATATCGAATAGAAAATTTACAGTGAAACTATATCGTAACTTGAACCAAAGCTTGGCGACAACTTATCTTTGTGTTATATTCCTTAACATCTCAATCGACTTTCTCCTCATCTCACTTGTGATTTTCTTGCTTTGCTAATAGGTTATTCGCTCGAGTTGAACTTGACTTTGTTGTGCATAATTTGACCTTTCCAGGTTGAGATTATCTTTCTTCCATTTAGCTTAAATTCCCGAAGACCTCCACGAGACTGATAATTACTTTACGAACACACGCTGTCCACTTCCAGTTCATACACACAGAACCTTCTTCAAATCCACCCACAAGACAATTTTCCTTTTAGTACAAAGAAAGAGTGAAGTTTCATTTCTTTGGGTAGATTTTCGATTTTTGTTGTTAATTTATTATTTTTAGAGTATAAATAAAGAAAAATGCCAATGAAGGATGAAACGACGCCACCGCCGAGGATCGGCAAGATAGGGCCGTACACTGTGTTCGTGACACCTCCGGTGACACCTAATTTCAGCCCAGAACTGAATTCTCCAATTAAAATCGCCCAGGTTCCGGTTCCGGTTCCGGTTCAGGTTCAGGACCGTATACCGGTTGGAAAACCACCGGTTCAAGCTCCGCCGCCGCAGTTTGATAAAGAGAGGTCTTCTTCTTTTGGCTTCCTCTGGGACGCCGTTGTCAAGATCCAAAATGGTAATACTATTGCATTTCGTCCTTTTTTATTTTTTTATTTTCATAAAAAAATTGTTACTCTTTTGAAATGCTGAAGATTTGTAATTAAGGTTGTCTGAAATTATTGTTCTGGTGAAATTGTGTATATTCATGTGAATTTGAAAATCATAAAGTGATAAATTTCCAACATTTCTTTAGCAAAAAGTGGGAAGAGGAGGGAGGAAGGCTTGCTCAAAGGCAAGAATCCTCATTTTTCTATACTGAAGTTTTGTCAAAACCTCTAGTAGAGCCTAAATAGACTAGCCATTAAAGAAGCTTAAATACTAGCCATTTAAGAAGCTTAAATATCCTTTTGGTATAATTATTAGATTTTAGTTTTTTCTCTGCCTAATTATCTGTAGCACATGCGAGTTTGGATGAGCACATAGCGCATTGGTTTGGCTTAAATCAGTCGAAGTATCAGTGGGCACTGGATGATTACTATGCTACCAATGGAAAGGTGAGAATTTTTTGCTTTATTTCTTTGATATGATTATCTATCTGGAAAATCGTGTGCAATGTTTCCAACTTCTTGCGTTTATTTGGTAAAACGTGTGCCTGTTGATAATAATTTTATTTGGATATTTCGAGCCAATTCAGCTCATTTCTGTGTGCCGGTTCCAATTTTTTCACGTGAGAAGTGTGTGTCTTTGTAGTTGTAGGGGGGGTTAGTTTTGCAGGCAATTTCTTTATGATGCAATAATTTAGTAGCTTATGAGCATTTTATTCTTGCTTTTCCCTCTCAACAAATGATTCTTTAACATTACTCTTTACCATTATACTTGTAGAGACACTGAAGCGACAATTATACATCTTGTCAGATCTCATTAGGAAGCATTTATCTGCAACTAAGAAAATCATCTTTGACTTGTGTTTGAGATTACATTTAGATTTTACGATCTTCTTCTTCAAGGACCATATCTTTACTTGGATTTTCTAGTTCTTTTAAGAGAAGTTCAATTTTAAAAGTCCATTTTGCAAAGCAACCTTTGGTGGTTTCTGAATTAAGTTCCTACTACAGAGAGGGGACAACACTCCCAAAGCACTCATAAAAGTAGGTTAAAGTGTATCTTGCACTCCTTTACGAAAGGTCCATTTTTGAGATGCACTTTGTGGTTCCTTTGCATGTGCCTTGTAACTTTTCCTACAAAATGAACTTACTTCTGTTGAAATTCATTCATGGAGGTTAGCAAATGCTGAAGATTTATGTCGACGGATTGGTCTAGAAATCTATTTGCTTGGGTCAAAAAATTCACATTTACAGGGAATCCACTATTGATTTGGTGGCGGCTTAATTTAAAAATTGTGCTTATAAGCTACAGTATATTCTGAAAAATCACTCGTTATTCTTCTGAGTAAAGGTATTGATTTTTGTTGCCTGGCTCCTCATATTCTGAGTTAACATGCAAAATAATAAAATAAAATACGGAGGTAATTTGTTGGTGTGGTTGGAGCACCATACTTGGCGCACCCCACCCCTTGGATATTTTTCTACATTGATAAAAGAGGGCTGGTAGAGACGAGAAAGTTTTTACAAATAAGAAAATGAAGTTTTTGGAAATAAGGCAAATCCATTTTGTGAAAAGGATCGCTACTTCACAATGTATTTTTGTTGTTCAATTTTAGTGAAATTTCAATCAGTAATTCTTGCCCAAGAGAAGAACATAAATTGATATTGTCTATTGATATCTTCTTTCTTTGTTATGAACAACCTATTCTTGTGAGGTTTTTGTTACTAATTGTTGGGAAAAGACCTCCCAAAGATTGCCCAAAGATCAAACAAAGTTGACAATGTGAAAATTTTCAAACCACTTCAAGAACAAGAAAATGAGGAAGAAATGATTTCAATAGATAAATGGAGAACAATGTGTTTGGATTACTTGAACAAGCCTCAAGTTAATCCCCAAGAAAGAAAATAACTTTGAATTTATACCCAAGATGAACAACATTCAATCTTGTAAAATTCTGTCCAAGTCTTCTTTCAAGTTTCTCTCTATTTTCGGGTCTAGGTCTTGTGTGTTGTGAAGGAGGGAAAAAACAGGAAATATATGTACCTATCGGGGCGCCTAGGCGCCCAAGAGTGGCGCCTAGGCGCCATGTTCTTGTCTGACTTCACAGTTGGGGCGCCTAGGCGCCATGTTTCTGCCGTGGAGGCAGAAACTGGGCGCCTGGTTCCAGGCAGAAACATGGCGCCTGGGCGCCCGGCAGAACCAGCCCATCCTTTCTCACACTAATATTGCCTGATTTACTTAAATATGGAACCAAGGGAGTATCAAAATTTAGAATTTAATGAGATCTTATTTCTTCTACCTTACCTAATTATTTCCCATGTGGTTATCTAATTTTATAGGTGTATTTTTGTATATCATGTATCCCCACCCCCAGCCCATTCCCAAGCAATTAATGTCTATGTTTGAGACAGCATTTATCTAGGTGTTAACTATGTGAAAGTTTAGACCTTGTGCCTTAGATGGGTTACAAGTTACTTATGTTGGTATTTAAAAGTGGCTAAATCCATAAGTAGGTATACGGAATATTCTGTTAAAAATTGAAAAGTCAGGAAAGTTGTGAATGTTTCTAAATAGCTAAAATTGGAGATGAAGAAGTTGAACGAGGAACGAGATTCTGTTTTTACGTCTGTGTGCATCGTTGAATATACGCAGATGATCTGAGATTCTGATTTCTGCTTGGAAATAATTCTGTATGTGTGTAGTCCACACCTAAACTGTTCTAACACATCTATTTATGACATGTTTTAACTGCAGAATCAAACAGGCTCAAAAGCCTGAAGGTGAACCCGTAAAAATACAAAATGTGTAACATTATCGAGGAGGTAAGATATTCTCATTCTTTGTTTAGGGTCATTTTTTTCTTGATCTTTTTTTAGCTTTGGACATTTTACCAGTTGCAGGGTTTCTCTCGAGCATGGACACCTGCAAAACCTCGATTCTAATATCCAAATTTCAACTAATGCATAAAGTAACGTCTTCTTGAAATGTACTGGTCTTCATTTTTAGCTGCTAAAATGCAACAGTTAAACATGTTGTATTAAATTCTGCGAGTCCTGTAATCTTAACGTCATCCTGGTTATAGGTTTCTTTGAATATCCTTTGCCGTTACCTTTGTATTGAACTATAAATATTGCCTCATTGTCTGTAATATTAATATTGAAGTTGATAGGACCCTGGGATAATTTCACTTCACCAAGCACACGTTCGAGTAATTAATGGATTGAAAACAGAACTCAACGTAATTATAATCTTCCACTACTGAACTGAGATTACAAAAGGAGATAAATTTGCTATAAGAAGAGCAGATACATAACAGTGAAAAGGATAAATAACAAAGGATAAATGGACATTTTAGAGGTCCAAAACTCTCCCAATTGACTACCAAAATTTTGCATCCCCCCCCCCCCCACCAATTACATTTATAGAGAATTTACTAGTTTGTTATTACAATTCTACCCCTTTTGCTAACTAACTATGGAATTATCTAGAATAGTGAACTAATAACAACTTATATTGGAATATTGGAGGTAGGGGCCTATTATTACCCGTCGCCACGAAATCCACCTTGTCCTCAAGGTGGAAGTTCAACTTAGGAATCACTTGGCTGGGGAAAGATAATGCATTTCTGGCCTCCAAAAGTCAGTTTCTGGAAATGCTATCTTCAAGATATCAAAGCAAAAATCATGCACTTTTTCTTGCTTCAGTCATTAGTTCAAATGAGAAAACATAGCATTGCATCCCCAGCATCAACATAAGCTGCCATATGACATAAGCTCCCTCACTCCTCTGTAATCAGATTTAACAATGCATATATCGATCCTTCCTTTCTTTCTATTCTTGGTAGCCCTAGCACTTACTAATGTCTTGTTCATAGGTCCCCAAACAGTTCTGTTAGTTCTTCCTTGGGGCCCGTTGAGAATGACAGCAGATTCATCAGTCTGCTCACTGTGGTCTGTGGCTATGTGTTTAACGTGAATACCAGAAGTTAATCCCATAAAAAGGTTGGTGGTGATGTCCACTTTGTCTTCCTATTTCCTACCAGAATAGTTACTGACCACCAAACCCTGCAGTCCCTTATTTGTATTGTGATGCTTGATTGGATTCTTCTCCCGCCATCGATGGTATAATTGTTTCCCTCGTAGCCATGGCAACATTGCACCTTTTATTGTCAACTCCATTACTCGGCCCAATCCTTGGGGCTCAAGCATTGGTTCTTCTCTGTAACTTCCTTGTTGTACACCATTGACGAGAATACTCTCCAACACCTGATCTGGAATTTTATACAAAGGCGACATCGGAATCTCAACATTCCGTCGGTAATCAGTTCGTTCTTGCCTTGATGCCCAACATTTTCCAAAGAAGTTGCGCCCTTGGGATGGCCGGAATCTTTTGATCTTCAAGCCCTTCAAATTGTAAAATGACTAGGATGAAAATTTGACTGGGGATGGAGAGGGGTTGCAACGTGATTGGAGGGGAAGAGTAGTATTGTCTTGGTTTGGTGTTAATATGGGTTTACCTTTTAATGGGCTAGGTTTATTTCTATTTGGGCTGAGATTTATTTGGACCCGTTTCACTATCTCATTTTCCTCTTCAACTCTTTGGGCCAATTCCAAATCCAAGCCCAAACCCACTAACTTCCCCACTTTTTCTTCTTTCCTATTTTCTACCTGCAGCCCATTAACAGAGCCCTCCAAACTTCCTACCACTTCACGCGATGATGAAACAGATGAATAGGATCGTCGATGTCCTTCTTTCACAGCATGCCAATGCCTCACCCACATCTAATTCATGGAATCCCATATGGCTGGTGTTGGAATCTCAGAGCTCCGCCTGTGATGTTTCTCGAATTCATCTGTGACTTCAAAAATTGCCGACTCTGGTGAGTTCTCAGTGATCTCTTTTTTCCTTTCTCTCCCTTTCTAGCTCCACCACGGATTTCTTCTCCTGATTCAGTCTATTTATAGGGACATCTTCTACAGCATGCTCCAATCTCTTCTCCTCCTTCGACGACAGTGATGGAGACACCTGCAGTTGACATAGGCATTCTTGCACAGTAGTCTTCTAGTTCTTCATGCCCGAATGCTTACACGCCGGGTATTCTTCCATCATAGAGTCCTCCTCGATAATTTTTACCTTTCCATTTTCCATCGTTTCCCGCCTCTGCTCATCCAATTTCTTCCCCAATTCCCCACACTTCCACCCTGAAAATTCTTCACAAATGGGAATCCTCTTCAAACGAAATTGATCCAACATCAAACTCTTCAATTCTTCCCACGTTTTCATCGGCCTTTGTCGATCGACCTACTGAAACGAATCCCATGCTTCCCAACCAAAACACGCTGTGGCAGCTTCTATTTTCTCAACTTCTGATAACTGGTTTCTGGAGAAAATCTTCTCTGCCTTCAACACCCACTTTGCTTTGTTTTCGCCATTGAATATTGGTATTTCTAGTCTTCCTTGAGCATCCAGCCCCGAATCTTTGTCTTGGACTCCTTCCCTTTGCATTATCAGCTTCTCCAACTGATTGAAGATTGAGCTCCATCTCTCCTCCAATTGTTTGCTGAAATTTGCTTCCATTGGCCCTGTGATCAATGCTCTGATACCAATTTGATAGGACCCTGGGATAATTTCACTTCACCAAGCAGGCGTTCGAGTAATTAGTGGATTAAGAACAGAACTCAACGTAATTATAATATTCCACTATTGAACTGAGATTACAAAAGGAGATAAATCTGCTACAAGAAGAGCAGATACATAACAGTGAAAAGGACAAATAACAAAGGATAAATGGACATTAGCGAGGTCCAAAACTCTCCCAATTGACTACCAAAATTCTGCCTGCCTGATCCCCACTCCCCCCCAAAGAGAATTTACTAGTTTGTTATTACAATTCTACCTCGTTTGCTTACTAACTATGGAATTATCTAGAATAGTGAACTAATAACAACTTATATTGGAATATTAGAGGTGGGGGTCTATCAGAAGTATGGCAAAATCTTGCAATTTGCCTGGAATATGGAGTAATTGATTTAGAATACAGTTTTCGTTCTTATTTTAGCTTTATTTTGGCAAATCCATAACGTAAAGAATGAAATTCAACAAACCAATCTGATTTTATATTGAGTATTAAACCAAGTGCAGCAACATGCAAGTTCCAAGCGCGTTGCACCTCACCATTTTAGTACAATTCTTATGGTGCACAGCCTCTTTGTGTAAATATAGACGAGCTANAAAGAGGAGAGCTTTGCCACTCATTAAAGGAAAACGCCAAAATTATGCCAAACAGTTCATTAAGAGTTAATTTGTCTCTCGCACGCTAATAAACACAACTCCATGGAGATTCAGTTTCACCCGACTGTTTAGCTTAATAGAGATACTATTCATTTACAAACATCTTGCAACTAGAAACATCTGTACAGTGAGTCTTGTGTCACCAAGCAACTCTACACTGCAGGTATGTTGGCAAAAGAGAAACCTTTGTAACCCTTGTATGCGTAGTATGCAATCCGTGTATAATAAAATCCTGGAATGAATAGAATTCCTCCCAGTGCAGCAAAAAATAGCCCTACATTTACAACATCAGATTAAAACAGATAAAATAATTACAGAAGTGGCATGCTGATGATAACAAATGGTTATTAACATCAAGACAAGCAAAAATATGCATAACTCATTTTAGACGAGCAATTGTCATGAAGAAGGGGATGTATGGACTCAACCTACCAGCAAGAACTTGTTGATATCAATACAACCACAACACCACAACAACAAATTAAATATTGTTCCCAATATTTTTGGGGTCAAACGGCTACAGTGAATCCTTTCTCATTACTCTGTTCTCTTCATTACCAGATCTGCTTGAAGATCTAAAGCAGCTAAGATGAGTGAAATGAATTGTATTACTACAAGAAATGAGCAACTAGTAATGAACAACGGGGTAACTACAAGGCTACACATACATTAAAGTGTTGCATATCATTCTTTGGCATTTATAACTTGCGGCAAAACTGCTCATGAGAAAGAAGTAAAGCAAAGAAGATTCAGTCTCCTTACAACCAGGAGGAAAAGAACATCGTCACAAATGCAGCATACTTGAATCATGGTTGCATGACGACAAAAGGCAAGTGAAGCAGCATCGTATAGAGCTAACTCCTTGATAATTGTTAATACAATCAAACACAAATCCATCATTACTAGACAAAATCATTATTAAAACTAACATACCTTTAATATAACTAGTACTTCTTATAGCAGATATATAAAGAATATTAGATTTATTTCTCGCTTACTGGAGGAATTAAAAAGGACGTGATGCATATGATTAGAGCAGGTTGTATGAGATGAAGAAGTGCTTTAGGAATTCTATGATAAGAAGAGATAGTTTAAAAAGATAGTACTACAAAATAGTTATTGGACCTATTATATTTTATTACATTGAATGTCGGGGTAATAAAAACCAAAATAACCACAAGGTTAACAACTTAACATAGCAGAAAAATAAGAGTTTAAGATGAATATGATCTCATACGAAAATAGCACATAACACCAAGGCCCAACTCAAATGATAAGAGTGAAGCCTTATTAAGTGACAAACTTGAAGGGGGGGAAAAAAGAAGCACAAGAGAAGTGAGAATATTTGCAATAGACGGAGGCGATAGTTGGGATATAATTTGCATAGACTTAATGAGCGTTCACAAGACAAGAATGATACAATCTCAATATAGTAAGAGTGAAGAAAGACAGTGGGTTAGATGAAAGGTTAGTCGAGACTTAACAAGTCGTTAAGTCCTATTATAGTTTCTAGGGAGTTACTTTCTTCAACTCTCCCAATAAAAAAATAGAATCAATCAAATGGAATGGAGAAGAAAAATTCACACAGTCGACCTCATATTTATGAGGACAAGGCTTAACTTGTTGTTGATGTACTTTATCTTATTTTTCTCATACAAAAAAAAATAATAATAATAATAAATAAAAATAATAATAATAAGAAAAGAATCTTTTACATCACCTCAGTCTATATCTATGCTTAAATTCTACCACTCAAGAAGCTCTTGAATTAATAGGAATATTGGCCTAACATGCCACATTCATTTACAATTTAGCATATCACTCAATTGAACTACATTATACCTTCTTGACAAACCTTCACATTAAGATCTGCATCTAAAAAATGAGCATTGTATGTATATTCAATAAATGAGCTAAATGTCAAGTTGTTACTTGTTACTGAAGTAATTATAAGAGTCAAGGAAACTAATCGGGCGATCTTTCAATAGACATTGAACTCAAATTTATTCGCGTCTTACCTTTTTATGTCATTTTATCTTCTTTAGAGAAACTTCATATATCGTTATAAGATTAAAAATCTAACAAATTCACCCTTGCTCATGTCTGTATGGAAAACATATCTATAATAATCAACAATAGTGGGTTCCCCAAAAATCTAATGCTTAATTAATTACTAAAGATTATTAATTTACTGAATATTAATCAAAACCCCCTTAAATTAATCATTAAAGAACATTAACTTAGTGAACTAGAAAGAAAGTTGAAATCCCACAACAAATACACCGATAAAAACACAGTTAAACTCAAACTTCAACAGAAAATTTACCGTGGGTGCGGTCACCGCCGACATTATTGACGGCCATGATGGCACCAAGAACGATTCCGAGAGCGCCAAAAACCAGGAGAGAAACGGCGAGGGCAATCTCCTTGATGGGCGGCTTGTTATTGACTGTGTAGGCTGATTCCATCATTATATCCTCATCTGATATGGAGAACGCATGATCCACATACGCCATGTACTGCTGCTAAATTTTTGCAAGATTTTTAAGGGCTTTTTGGTGTATTGAATTTAGGATTGTTTGATGCTGAGTAGCGGAGCTATAAGAGAATTGTGATTGAAGATCCTATGCTTGGAGAAGAAGGGTACTATAGGGTTTGTAGAAGGTTACTTTTCAACAATCAGCAGGGGAAAGGAGGCATTAATTAAAACACAAGCAAATAAACTTAAATTCGTATTTTCGATTGCTCAATTAAATCTTAAATATCAAATTTTGATCATTGAATTTAGATTCATATTTTTTATTGTTCACTGAAATTTAAAATGTCGAGTTTCAATCACTGAATTTTGAAAAATATTATACATTACGCACTGAACTTAGGTCCATATCTTCTATTGTTAGTGAGTAATATATAATATTTTTCAAACTTAGTGGTCAAAAATAAACATTTTATATTTCAGTCAGTAATCAAAGACATGAACCTAAATTCATTGACCAAATCTTGACTTTTTAAACTTCAGCAATCAATCGAAGATATGGATATAAATACAGTGACCATCGGAACAATTAACTCCAAGATTGTGTCTTGCAATCCGATTAGGGTCAACCTGCTGCCCAAATTGTGTAGTTAATTTTCAGCAACCGATACAGTGCCTTTCACTTAGTGTAATCGTGGTCACTAAACTTTATTTTATTTCATCATGGCCACTAATCTTTAATTTGTTATTTATAAAGTTTAGATAAATAGTGTCACACCCCTAACCTTTGAACATTTTAACAGTCAAACAAAAGTTTATCGTTGCAAAAGGACCTCACTAGTAGACATTTGAATACTTTAAATTCCAAATTCTAGAAATCAAAAGTTTGGGACTACATTGTCAAAATGTTCAAAGATTAGGAACCGCATTGCTATTTACTCTATAACATTTGATGATCATGATGACGCTAAGTGAAAAGCTTGATTGAAATCGTGAAACAAGTTAAAGTTTGTTGATATTCAATTGTCACAATAAAATAAAATAAAGTTTGGTGGTCATGGTGATACTTAATGGAAAGTTTAGTGGCCATAGATGAAATTAATCCAATTTTAATGGGTGGTAGATAAATAAAGCTTGGTATTTCAGCGTTGAATCATGTCATTTTTAAGAATTAAATGGGCCCGGGAATTAAATTGGCCTGTTTAGTTCAATTGACATTGTAAGGGGGTGTATTTAATCGAGACTTTTAAAAACTTTTAGAGATTTAAAAAGTTTGGGTGTATTCAATTGAAACTTTTAGAGACTCTCTAAAAATTTGGGTGTATTCAATGGAGACTTTTATAGATTTTTAAAAAGTCTCCAGAAGTTACGGGGTATTCAATTGAAACTTTTTAGAAGTCTCTACAAGTTTTGGGGTATTCAATTTAGAGGGACTTTCAGGAAATTTAAAATTTCTTGGATTTTCAGAGACTTTTTAATAGAAAATATAAATAGGATTTTTCTCCCAAAATCTCTCATCCATAGAGGGATTTCTAAAAAGAGTATGCTTTTCTTATTTCCCTCTAGGTTTTTCCTCTATCTCTTCCAATTAGGTATTTTTTTGAATCTTTGCTATGAGTTTTCTTCAAATCAGGTTATGGTAAATTTTCACTAGTTGATCTCTATCTCTCCCTCTAATTTCAAAGATTCGTTTTTAAGTGAATGTTGTGAATTCTCATAAATATTCCTCGATATCTCACATTTAACACTGTGAAAAGCATATTTTCTTAAAAAAATAATAATAATAAAATAAAATAAAATAAAATTCCTCAAAAGTCTTTAAAAGTTTTTAGTAAAAGTCTCCACAAATCCAGGAAAAAACTTTTACTAATTCTTACCAAATCCATAGAAATTACTTAAAATTTCACAAAATCCACAAAAGTCACCCACTTAAAAAAGTCTCCAAAAGTTTTTAAAAATCCCAATTGAATACACCCCCTAAATAAAAAAATCGAAAATTTGGACTATATTAAGATATCGCTAGAGCCACTTTTTCAGTTGGAATAATCTTCTTGGACAGGTCCATGCCCAAATAGGGGTCGACGTGGCTGCCCCCTATTAGCCGGTCGTCCACATATAGCAAAGCCCTTTTGGGTTTACCTCAAAATTTCGTTTTCTTATTTATTTACTTTTTTACGAGCTGAATGATGTCACAGGTGTGAACTGTGAAAGGGTCGAATTGGGCTGGTCAATTTAGGCAGGTGGAATAGGTCCAAACCCATAGTTTCGTGCCATAATTGGGCTACAACTTTACGGACTGCCATCTACGAAAATTTAGGGCTCGGTGTGACAAAATTTTTATATACATTTTGTTAAATTTTAATAAAAATTGATAAAATGTGCGGTTGATAAAATTGTGAATTCCAGAAGATGTATGGTTGCGACTCTTGTCGCTATATTTTTCATACTAGAAATGTAGTGGGCCATTACCTAACCGCTATGCTCTTTCTTCAAATGCTCACAAGCATTGAATCCATTGCACTCCTCTATTAATTTTGCCTTAGATTGATGGCGATCATAATGAATAAATAAAGGTTGCTTTCCTAAAAAATTAAGCTGATGTGGAGTAATAAATCCATTGATATAGCTAAACTTTTAGCTCTAGTAAAACATTTTCCAGAAGTTAATATTAGTTTAAATAAA
>NC_036238.1:26687705-26689300 GCF_002742605.1 Olea europaea var. sylvestris
TTTAATTGAAAAGTACCTCTACGTGCAGCTATGTCTTGTTGAATAACAGCTTTAGAAGCATCAATGGCACCAAAATCAGTTGAAGCTGCAGCTTTATTAACTGCATGTCTCATATTAGCCTCAGAAACAGGAGATACACTTGAACTCCAAACAAACATATGAAGTTCTTGGTTGGGATTTGTAGTACTGTTAACGTTGCTACTTTCTTTTTTCTTAGGGCCAGAAAACATAGGATTTGGAGGAGGACAAGAAGAAGTTAAACCTCCGTTAAACAACTCTCCACTCATACTTCCTCCTGCTCTCTTCTTCCCAAGCTTCAACATCTCCTCTTCAAAATTTGACGTTCTTGGCGTAACGCCTTTCGAGGATTGCAAAGAAAACACATCTCCTGATCCAATTTCACCTTCAAAACTGTTTGTATACCCATGTTTAGGACTTGCAGCTTTACTATTAAACATGGCATAGAAATCTGTTTGATTAAAACTCGAAGCCCTTGGAGTAGGCTCACGTGAAGATTGAACCGAATAAATCTCCACACCAGTAAGATTTGAAACTCTTGGTGTCATTCCTGTTGAATGCAGCCCTTTGTTGTATGAAGATATCATTGATGCAGACGTCGACCGCTTCACCACCACGTGCAGCTTCCCGTCATCACCTATCTCCGCCTCGGCCTGCAGCGGCTCGCGGCCGTTAAGTGACACAACATCAGATTCAACACGAAAGGAACTGATAGATCCAGCAGTCTCTGGGAACTGATCAGTAATCAGCAATTTTGCACCTCTATACTCAAACATGAACAGCATAAGTGTATACCAAATCACACTTTGCATAACAACAATTTGAACCATTAAATTGCCTGAGAAATCTCCATACATGGCCCTTAACAGAGGGATTCCCATTACAAGAGTATTGGGGAGAGTAGACAGAGAAAATAGAGTGATCATCCACTCCAAGCTCCCATTTTTGCTGAAACAATGCCACAGAAAAAGGGCTGCAAGAATCACAACTTTTTGCAGTGAATCTGCAGCAATGAAGTGATAATTCATAGCATAAATATCATTTGTGGAGATGAAATGAAAACCCAGTAATGGAACAGCAAAAACTGCCACAAATCGATTGATCCCTGAGCATTGATCAGGTGTAAATATTTTCCACCATTTAACTGAGCCGTAAGCCAAGATCATAGCCACATATAATGGTACTATTGCTGCAAGAACATCATAGATATCTTTTCCTGTAATCATGGTGAATAACTACAGCAAAACCGTGCAAGTTCAAAATGCAAATATAGAGAGAGAAAGAGATAAATATATATGGAGAGAGGTGGACTTTTAGAGTTTGTAGTTGATGAGATTGATGAGGGAACAAGTTTCAAGAGAGACTAAACAAAGGGAAGTAAAGAAGAAGCAGTTCCTGATCGCATGGAAGTGAGACGAAAAAGGTTACATATGGCTTCGTCTTCATTCAACTTATTACAGCTACAAAAATGGAACGTTCACACAAGAAAAAAGACATTTTGTATGCATGTTGTCCCCCACAAGAAAGACATATACACGCAGCACAAACAAGAGAGAGAGAGAGAGAGAGAGAGAGAG
>NC_036238.1:26697045-26703718 GCF_002742605.1 Olea europaea var. sylvestris
TGGCTGAATGGTTAAAGCGCCCAACTCATAATTGGCGAATTCGTAGGTTCAATTCCTACTGAATGCACGCCAATGGGACCCTCAAAAAAGTCTATTGAAAGTGGCAAGATCAAATTATAACTGGTCTTGTTTCCACTTTTCCAGTCACTCTCGATATTATTTTAAAATATTGGATTTTCCGTTATTTAAATCGTGTATCTCCGTCACTTGTAATCATTTGCAATATTTGCTTTGGATTCAAAGCTCATCATATTCATATCAAATCAAGATACTATCATTGTTGATTGAACAATAGGATATCTATCGTGTAATCACAACAAATGACCCAAACGGAAGAATTAGACTACAAACGGAGCCTTCTTAGAGTTGTGAAAATGTAACCCGATCCTAGTCGTGACTAGGTACTTTTGATACCTATTCAATGAACATTGTTAAGGGCGATTGAATATTGACAAGCTACTAGCTTGATAGTCGAAGAATTTGACCAGCTGAGATTCAAGGCTTGTGAATGCATCAATCTCACAAAGTTACAATTAGCTTGAGAGAAACTTTTGCGAACAAGAGTTCACATATGTTGTCCCAAATTAGCTCTTCCTACCACCAAATTTGAGGGCTCAACTATAATATTAAAACCTATAATTACATCGTCATTGTCATAATATTCGGTAATTGTAAATGTTTATAAAATAACATGAGTGAGATAGAAAGTGTACTAGAGAGATTTTATAGAACAATCATGCTACAAGTACAAAAAGTTTTGACCGACAACACATGACGTGAAATAACTCGAAGATGGAAAAAAAACACAAAAAAAAAAAAGGCAAATCAAGTTTCGTCATGTCAGCATCTGTATCATAAGAAATTCCCTCTACTTGAAGCGTTCTCCTTTATATAAAAGAAATTTTGCAAGGGATTAGGGGTCGAAAACCCTTAATAGCCAACGTGTTGCAATTTTTTACTTCATCCCACACGTTCATAGTTCAATCTCACGGCCAGTTTCAATGCCAACTTTTGCAGGCCAGGCCAAGCAGATTCAGGCTGGATCGATCCATCCAACATCTCTAAGTTTGGCCAAGTTTATAAGCAGCTTATAAGCTCAACCAACCATGTTCCTTCAAAGAAGAAACACAGTGATTATAACTACCTTTGAGTCCCACATTGCATGTAGAAAGCCAGTCTTTTATGCTTATAAGCATCAGTCATCCCTTCTTTACAAGCAGCCACGAGTCGGCCTTAGCTCAGCTGGACATAACTTTATCATTTTTGGAAGTGAAGAAAACCAACTTTATGATACAAAAGAAACAAGGAAAGAACGGGCATTACTCAGTATAAGTTAAGAATCTCCAGTAATACAATGCAGTGAAAGCATCCCATCTGTATATTGCTTCCTCACTTTCCTGTACTTCTCCAGCATCACTTTGTAGCATTGCTCAACTTCCTCAAATACTATTTCCTTCCAAAATTTAGATTTAACCTCCATGAAAACGGTTTCTGCTCTCTCCCTATGATTACATAATATATGAAACCCACAACCGTTATCTGTGTCAGACCTCTGTGATCTCTTCACTTCTTCCTTGAAAATGAGATCTTTAACCCATCTTACTTGGTCTAGGGGATCTTCATGCTTCTGAACAGCTTCTTCTAGAAGCTTCAACGCATCTGAAAACTTTAATTCGTTGTTGATTTTACTGATTAGATGCCAGAAAAGTGTTCTCTGATTCGTACCAAGCCAGCCTTCGTTGCTTGAAGATGATGAAAATGCACCAACCAAGCAAGCCTTCCGAAGCGCTGGATCAACATTGCCCAATTGCTTGATTGCAATGTGCAATAGGTTGACGGACATAACATGTAGACTCCCTGATACAGTATCTCCATACGCGTCTGGATATACTTTCTGTTTCTGATCCCAACAACACAGTGCAACTTGAATGAATCCGTCCCACCTGTCATGGAAATGATAGTCAATATTTATATTCTTCTTTAAAACAGTGATAAGCAATCTACCATTTAACCTGTGTCTTATCAAATTTAACAGGTCTGCTTTTCTGAAAGTAAGAGGCAATATAAAGATTTAAAATCTCCTCATCCTATGCAGCTCAATCGAGAATCGAACTGAAAATGAAATCGACTTGATTCCAATTCATCTTTTTGGTTCAATTTTACGAGAAACTAGTATAAGACGTTTCAGCATTATACACATGATTTAAAATCAGGCATAGTCAAGTCACACTTTGGTATGGCTGGATGAATGTTAAAATTGGGCTTGGGGAACATTTCCCGAGGACTTCAATGTACTTACAACCCCAGAATAAAAATAAAGACGTAACTTGTTGAAATTACAATTATTGTTGATACCATTCAAAAGTAAGGGAGATTATAAATTTGAAACAAGAGAAGAAGTTTGGCGACTGCAGAAGATGTTAACATCAATATATTAATGTATCTCACAAATAAATTTGGTTGTCTGCTTTGTCATATATATCTCACAAATAAATTTGCATATGTAGTAGGGTATTGTCTGTTTCACAATAAAAAATTGGACGAGAAATTTCTGAAACATTCCAAAAAGACTTATCCTTTGTAAAATGATAAAGAACTGATATTAACAAAAAATGTAAATGATCAAAAGCGGTTATTAGATAAACTGTCTCTGGGGAAAAGGAAGGTTATGGCAGAGTGCTAACTGCTAAGGATAGAGAGAATGCCAGTCAAACATTAATTCTAATCCCTTTTCACAACCAAGTTAAAACAAGTTTGAGAAATTACTTACGCAAATGGAGGTTCAATCTCAATGGCCAGAGTCAGATGTAAAGAGAATTCAGCGTTTTTGTCAAACTCATCATCATCTATAATCGTTTTTGCCTCATGAGGGAAACCTCTAGGAATATATAAGATATCTCCTTCTTCCAGCAAAAACTGTTTGCGTTCGTCAATCAACTTATTTTCAACCTCAAAACTGTGGCATTTATCAATAGGTTCATACAAGCGAGGTAACTGGAGACTTGACCGAGGAAAAATCGTCCATTTTTTTACTCCCATAAGTTGGCATATAAAAACACAGTGGTCATCACTGTGACAAGCCAATCCTTGAGAGTTGGGAGGTGTCAAATACATATTTACCCCAGCTGAGGGCTGGCCAAAGAGGGATGCTAACCCATCTGCGATAGCAGCAATACTTTGAAAACGGAACTCCATACCACGCAGGGCGATTGAGTAACCCTCTTTATATGCTTCCTCACATTTCAAAATATCATCGATGTGCAGAATATGAGGAGCCAAGCAGCAAGAGTTCGATTTCTCCTGAAAATAGTGCAACTCCTCTCCACTTTGCGTTTTTATAACCCGAATATCTTGGTGGTAGATTATTGGACAACCAAGATGATTTCTTACATCCTTGATAAAATGAAGGATATTGAGTTCATCTGATGCAATTGGTGGGCAGGAAGTAATACTTTTTAGCATTGAAGGAAGTAAGGAATGTACAGCCTCTTTTGATTTAAGAAACTGAACAAAAGGACTGAAAACATTGTCCTGCCTAGTTGACGCCTTTTCGGCATCCCTTATTAGATGAGGTGATACCTCCCAATAATTCGATAGAAAGCATTCAAAAGTTGCTTCTCCCTGATTGACAATGCTTCTCTTAACATTGTCAATATCTGCAGGTCCTTGGCATTGACCACGAGTAATGGATAGCCTAAAAATACTTTCAGCCAGATTGTTTGTTTTGATGTTGCTTGTATAGAAACCTTTTTCCTCGCCACATTTCAGATAATTGCTGCATAACCTTTGTTTACTTACTTCAACCCACAGCCTTCTTAAATAAATAAGTAAAGAATCAGAAAGCTCTGTTTGGATATTTTGCATCTGCTCAATAGTGCAGGAATTGATAAGAGTACAGGCAGCGTGAAGAAGCATTACTGGGAAATCATCTTCCTTAAACATTATTACATCGGCACATAGAGAAACTATTCCAGCCAGAGATTTAAAGGCCTGAACAAAGCAAAGACTACTGGATGTTAAGAAAAAAAATTTATTTATGTAGACAAAATTTGCAAACTGATGTAATTCATGAAACTAGATACCTTGTAATTAGAACATTAAATCGTGAAACTAGATACCTTGTAATTAGAACATCAATTTACCAACAAATATATAACTACCAAAGGCTGCAATGCTAACTATCTCAAAAGATCATTTTCAACTTAAAACTGATTCTAAATCCAAGACATAGTTAAATATTCTAATTGCATGCACATAAATATAAAATGGGGGAAGAATATAAAGATTTTGGTTTGAAACTTCTTGTATTGTTGAAAGGCACAAAGCAAATATTTCCTTTTGATTCTCAAAGGATAATAATTGTACACAGGGAAAAGAATGGTGCATGCAGGAGCCTTCTCAGTGTGTGAGAGCGCCACTTTCAAAATTAATCACTGTTCTACCCAGCACTATACTTTAAATGTAGAAAATTGAGGAATACTCTTCCACTTTTCATATATTAGGATACAAAGTAACATGGATAGTTCAAGTGTTCAGTCAACAAGCAAAGCCATAAATTTTTTTTTTTTTTAAACAATGATTTTCTCCATTTTGGATTCGACTGCCAGGCAACTACTTTCTCATATTGCTATTACTTCCAAGTGGACATGTAACTATTGGCTTCAAATAATTAAGAACAGTTAATAGTATTGTCTTGACAGAGCAAAGGCATTGATAACTTGATGAATATTACACACGAGAAAGAGTGATGCTGTAAGTACAAGTTGGGAATGCTCCCATGTGAGGTGGCATTGGCCAATAACGTGAGTCTCATATCCCCACATTTAAATGGTCTTATCATTTCACCCACATCACATGCCACATTATGATCCCAAGTTTGTACATATAGCATTTTCCCTTGAGAAATGATATTTATTCATCTAATCAAGTACTAAAACAGTGGTACTTATTTCCATGTTGGGGCCTAAAATGTCCAGTAGAAGATTTAACTATGCTTTCTATTCTAATTTACTAAATAATACTAAAGAATAGTGGACCATAAAGATTTTTATTGAATATTATCTTCTTTTGCATCCTTTCCCTGATATTCTTTTTCTTTTCCCATCTTATTATTCATAAATTGATCTCCTAGTCTCCATTCTTCTGGATGGTTTAACATAAATTACATGCCTGTCAGTTGAACAGCTAAATGCCATTTAGCTTTTCAGAAAATATGTTGGAAATCCAGTATTCTTAAAAATCACTCGTGTAGTAAAGCTTTCAAATTTCACCTCTTTCTCAAGATAGATACATTATAAACCATTATTGTGTGCCTATATTATTCACTGTCTTTTCTCTGATAAGTTTTCCATCTTAGGTGCACCTCTTTCTCAGAATAGTATCCATTAGAAACTATTCATCCTGTGTCCATCTTATTAACTGTTTTTTCTCTGATAAGTTTTCCATCTTAGGTGCACGTGTCCTAATGTGATTACTCGGAGGCACTTTCAGTACTTTCCTCAATAACTTTGTACAGTATGCCACTAGTTTTGTGGCAAGTGATGTCATCATCATCATAACAAAATATAAAAGAAAGCTTTAATTTGGGCATCATCCTTTCTTGCTGGAGAAAGTATTTCTACATAAAGAAGAAACCAATACAATCAATCTATCAGCAAGGGAGAAAAATAGTTTGAAATTATATGTTATTGGAGGTTTTTCCCCCCTTCTTTTTACGAGTAAAAGTCACAGCATCAGTAATGCATCATTATCTTTTATACAAACAACTGAACAAGTATAAATAGAATACTGTTCATGCAAAACCTAAACATCATATTCTGTATTTATCAATAGAGATCAAATCCTAACATCCCCATTGAAATCCAAATTTTCAAAATAGAACTCTATGAATTCTCATATGCATCACATCTCACGAGCCAGTCCTGAAAATTTGTTATATGAGATCCAATTGTACATCAACCCATAAGCACTCTCATATGTCTAGGAATACTATGAAGGCAAAAAATCGATTATCATTTCCTTTTTTATACAAATACCAAGAATTCTGATCTAGATTTCTTAACTCACTTTTACATAAGAATTATTTGTTTATACCCTTGATTATTCATGGGCCCTATTTCACATTTTAATTGCAAGCAACCAACATATGCCATGTTAGTGAGTACTGAATAACTTCAAGAAGATTTTCTGGAAGATGCTCACATAAGTTTATCCATAGCAGAGAGTTCAAGTAGTCGTTGTTGCCCAGCTGCTGTTGTAGATAAATCCAAGATGGCATTGCAGGCAGCCATTGATATTTTTCTTTTAGTACTTCCCAGCAGCAAGATTAAGCCCTTTACAATTTCGCCATCCAAAGAAATCATTTCATTTAACTCAAGCGACATCAGCGACAATGCCCCAATGATCTCCACACTTCTACATACAATTTCAGCACATCTAATAAAAAGAGAAAAATTTAGACTTGGTAGATTATACATATAGAGCAGAAAACTACCAAGAATCAGTAAATTAAAAAGTATAGAGCATTGAGCAACTCTACACAACAACAGAAAATCCTAAACTTCAATTTATGTGCAACCTTTTAAACTGAAAAAAGAAAAAAAAAAAAGTCTTTTTTGGTTTCTGCATCAAAACTAATGTTACACGCCTGGCCCAAAAAAAAAAAAAAAAGGGA
>NC_036238.1:26709145-26737365 GCF_002742605.1 Olea europaea var. sylvestris
AAAAGCTACTTCCATCTCTTTGGCACTTATATGGATGGACAAAACGAAGGTAATTTTTGATTTTATGTTTTAGGCAACCGAAGATTTCATTTGTGTGCCAAAGCTATATATATGTATTTTATTCTATCCAAAACTTTTGGGAGGTAAATGTAATAAAACTGTTTTCATTCGACAATTAGCTGCATTTTAAAAAATGAGTATTGAAATCATGTTAACAATTTTCGTCCAAATTTTGGAAAAAAAAAAGGAATCAACATAAGTTTAAACGCTTTCATTCCGGGCTAAGGTATCTTCGTGATGGCCACTATTTGGTGTTCCGTATGTTATAGTTTGTTTTATATGGGCTTCATGAAAGAAACAGATTGTGTGATTTAAACGTGGTTTAATTGTATGACAAAAATTTAAAGGTAAAAACAGAAATTTAAACACCTTCGTGAAGAAATTTAACATGGGCTTAAACTCTGACCATTTGCATTTATTCTTGTTGATATCGAGGTGGATGAATTGGAGCTACCATCGTCAGACGAACTATTCTCCCAATGTTCATCTGACGAGGATGGTGGTCATCACTTTCCTGAATTCAATTTTGATCAAGACATTAAAAATCCTCAGTGCGAGGTGGGTCAAATATTTAGTTCCGCATCAAAGTTCCAAGAGGCAGTGCGAACCTATGGTACAGTGAACGGGTACAATGTAGAGTTTAAGGTAAATGATGAAAGAAGAGTCCAAGGAATTTGCAAATCAGGTTGCCAATGACGAATATGGGCTTCGAAAATGGATGCATCAGAGAGGTTACAAGTTAAATCTTACACTTTAGAGCATACCTTAGTCGGGACCAATTTAATAGACACTGCAATTACATATTCTTGACGCGTTGATATATAGAGCAATTCAAGGCTAACCCAAACTGGAAGACCGAGCTAATTTTGGCAACTGTGAAGAAGGATCTCCTCACAAACATTAGTAGAAATGTGGCATGGAAAATGCGGAGATATGCTAAAAAAATTTTAGTAGGAAATTTACAAGAGCAATTTAGGTAATCGCGTTCTTATGCAGCCGAGGTACTACAAACAAATGTTAGGTCGATGGTCATTATTGCATTACAGGAACAGATGTTTAGGGGGTCTATGTATGCTTCAATTGTTGTAAGATAGGTTTTCGAGATGGCTGTAGGAAGGTAGTACGTGTTGATGGTTGTCACTTAAGGGGTTCTTTCGG
Organism: Olea europaea var. sylvestris; assembly: GCF_002742605.1. Lineage (NCBI taxonomy): Eukaryota > Viridiplantae > Streptophyta > Magnoliopsida > Lamiales > Oleaceae > Olea > Olea europaea. Next base: position 26,710,364 of record NC_036238.1, read on the forward strand.
AGGGGTTATGTTAACTACAGTTGGTATTGATGCTAATGATTGCATCTATCCAGTTGCATATGCAGTGGTTGAGAAAGAAAACACGGCCTCATGGCGATGGTTCTTGACATACCTCTCTGAGGATATTAGTATTGGAGATGGAAGGGGTTGGACTCTAATGAAGGACAGACAAAAAGGGCTACAAAATGTCAGAGATGAGTAGTTCCCTGCGACTGAGCACAGGTTCTGTGTACGACATATATATATGAATTTCTTTAATGCTAGGTTTAAGAGTAAAATTCTTAAAAATTATTTATGGCGTGCCGCCAAGTCGACCACTGTTGCTGGCTACCAATGTTGGATGCAACAAATTCATCAACTTAGTGAGGAGGCACACAAATGGCTTACGAAATGACACCCGCAAGAATGGAGCGGATCACATTTCTCGGATCGATCAAAGAGTGATATTTTGATTCAACAAGACTTTGCGAAGTGACAGAGAAAAGATGATTTTGTCAATGTTGACGTCACTACAACAAATCTTCATGAATAGGATTCAAAAGCGTCAAGAAAAGATGATGAGATGTACAGGATGCTTGTGTTCGAAGATCAAGAAAAAATATCTCAAGAATGCTGAGGAATCGCGTGAATGCACATTACATTTTTCAGGTGGTCCTGAATGGCAAGTTGAATGCAGCTTTGTGACTTATGTTGTTAATCTACATGAGAGAACTTGTGCATGTAGAGAATGGGAGCTCACTGGCATTCCTTGCGTGCATGCAGTTATAGTGATTAGGGATTGCAGAAATGATCCAAAAGACTACGTTCACAACTACTACACAATTGAAACGTATATGCGATGCTACAATAGTATCACGCACCCGATCAATGGTATGCGCTTATGGCCACGGTTGGATGTGCTTGATATTATTCCATCGTCGTGGGTTATACCACGAAAGGGAAAAAGACAAATAAATCGGAGAAAATGAGCAGATGAAGATGTGATAGTGCATTAACGAGAAAAGAACTATATTCGGAGAAAGGGACGTTTGAAAATAACTTGTTCAGTATATGGAGAGCAAGGTCACAATAAGCGATACCACTTTAAGCCGGATGCTCTGGATTCTGTGAGTATGATCTTGCTTTCTGTCCGGGCATTTTTTGAAGAATGTATTTTGACTTTCACTTTTCGTGGACAGGATTGGTTTGAAGGTAATATAAAACAAGTTGTCACACAATGCGATAGAGCAGTCGATGAACGAGTTAGTATTCTTTTAAATATTTTTCTCGATGTCCGTTGTGATATTTTGTAGATTGCATAAGTATTCTGATAATGTTAATGATTGCATTATGTAGGGAAAAATGGTTCCAGAAAGGGGACAACGAGCATCATAGAGTCACAATTTTGGGAACAAGCTAACATTTCACTTCATTCCAACCCCAACGTTATCTCGTGAACTGCTTTTTGGTGGGCCAAAATCTAGTGATACAGCAATGGTGTTCACTCAGCCCGATTCAGTTTATGTTCCAACCGACGACGTAAACTTCGAAGATGTCGTGGATGACATTATTGACCGGGCAGAAGTCGAATCTGGTATTACAAGAGTGTTGAAGCCACGAAAAAGAAGCCACGCAAATCGACGTGTACCAGAAGGAACACGTAACCGAAGTGAGTGTTTTTTTATTTTTGATGCAAGTTGTGATGGGTGTTTTGAAGCTTTTTGCATTCTCTGCTGAAGCTAACATATGGTAAGGGGTGTAGTCTAGTGATGATAATAATATGTACGAAAAAATGTATTCTAACTTTTTTGCATCATGTTGGCGCAGTGAAGCAGGCATATGCCGAGCAAGATGAAGTAGCCAAGTGTTTAAAGTCGACAAGCCACTGATTTTTTGGAGTAGTTTTTGAATTCAGATTTTATCTCGTGTTAATGTTGTTGACATGTAAATTTTAAACATATTGCTATATATGACAGGCTTCGGTATTTTTTTGATAAGGTCCTAAATGGCCAGAAGTAGTAAACATATTTTTTGATTTATGATATAGGCTTTTGAATTCTAATTTCTCCAAAAGTGTTAATATCAGTTACAGTAACACGCAAAGTGAGAAAAAGAAGAAGAACAGAAAATCCCATTACTAGTCTTCTTCTCTGGTACTCACTCTAACACTTGAAAATGTTCAAATTCTTGAATCTGTAAATCCATTACTATTACAACATCTGAATGAAAAAGCTAAAAAGAAGCACATTATCCTCTGAAAGTTGTCTGAAAATGTTTAGCAGAAGCTGCATTGTGTTTATCGTTCTTGTGGGTGCATTTCTTCACCGCAGTTTAGCAATGGTGAACCTCAGTCTTCCTGGTCAACACCCCTTTCCTGAATATGTCATTTACCAGAATGGCCAGAAGTAGTTTTTGATTGGTTATATACAAAATAAACATTCCAGCAGCTACTGATTTTGTAATCAATGGATCAAAACACGATATAACTAAAACAATGAAAATGTCAACTGCCACCAAAACATAATTGACACCACTATAAGAACACAACACAAGTGTCAATTGAGGGAAGAGAAGATAGAACCATTTTGAGAACGAAATTGATCCACAAATGACAAAATTGCAATAAATGTTGTGACATAGAAACATTAAAATTACAAGAGTGAATTTCAAAATACCAAGATTGATCTACAACTACAAGTTCGACGTCTACAAATACATTATTTAACCAGTGAATTACACAAACTTGAGACTACCATGACTGGTTCCGTTTCACAAAGCTCCTCCATTTTGCTTCCCGTTATCCGTCTCTCCCTTTCCCTTGCGAAAAGTAAATTTGACTGAGATATCCACGTCTTTTTCTTCGGTTATTTTAGCAACATGCGTCAACAAACCCGACAACTCATTAATTTCCGACGTGGCACTTGATTGACCCTCATATTGACAATGTTCGTCCGCATTAAGCCACTTGAAATAATTGCAATCGTTAGTGCAGCAGAAGACTAACCGTCCTAAGTTTTCAATCCTCTTTTCGACTTCCATGCATTTCTGAATCCCTTGCCCTATACTGGACATGGTTTTTTTGTCGGGCAATCCAACAAGTAGTGGCTCGCCTTCTGGCAACCATGACACAACCATTTGTTCCTTCCTCCCATCTCAAACCAAGTGAGGAGAAAACTAACATAAATGAGAAAATTAAACGAAACTCACTGCAATCTCCACAAAATCAAGCATCTTCCAAGAATAATCAAAATAATAAAATGTAAAATAAACTTCCCACAAACATTATCTGCTTGCATTGCCTCAACGAATAGTATAACAAATCCACCCCTTATAGAATTATGTAGAACATGTTTGCAGGATATATTTTCTACTTTTAGAACATTACAAATTATTTGAAGATAATACTATAACAAAATCAAGAGATGTAGAGGCTTTATGAAGGGAATACTATAACAAAATTCATAAATTCATGTTCATCTCGATTTTCGTTTGTAAAAAACAAATAAATGGAAATGGGCAAACACTGAACTACGGTGAAAATGGTAGAAGGAATAACGAAATCTTTTTCCTCAAAATTTTCCCTCGCGCCACTACCTCCCCTCTCACTGTCTGTTCGTCGCTCAAGCTCAAATGGGTAACAAGAAAAATGAAATTTTTACCTTCACAATACGTTGTGCGTTCCAACAAAGCAGAGATTACAGAAATGTTGGGTTCTTCGTCGTTCTTGGAGTGATTAATTTCTAGATTGAGAGAGTTCTTGGTATGGTGAATTAGGGCTCTGGAGTTGATTTGATTTTGGGATGGAAGCAAATGAGTTTTCAGATTCTGAAGTCGCTTATGTAAGGGTTCAAAATTATTTTGCTCACCGATGTGGACGCTGATTTGGATAACTTACAACTAGTTGGAAGGATTTAACTAGTCACATGGATTTTCCGTCTGCCACGTCATTTCGTTTGCTAACGGATTTCAGCCGATGAGTAATGGAGTTGGACGGAGTGAAGTTCGGTGGCCAACGAGACAATTTTGTAAGTTTGGTGAGTAAGTCGTGACATGGTGCAAAGTTCAGTGGCTAACGAAACATTTAACTCACAAATACTTGAAAGATCCTCAACATTTTGTTCCCTGAGTTAATTTGTTCTAATGGTCACTGAATTTAGGTTCATATCTTTAATTGACCACTAAATTTTAAAATGTCGAGTTTTGGTCACTGAACTTAGGTCCATGTCTTTGATTGATCACTGAAATTTAAAATGTCGAGTTTTGATCACTGGATTTAGATTAATGTCTTCGATTGCTCACTGAACTTAGGTCATGTCTTTGATTGCTCATTGAAGTTTAAAATGTCGAGTTTTGGCCACCGAACTTTGGAATACCGTACGTTACTCACTAGCATGACTGTTGAACTTTGAAAAATATCGAGTTTACAGTGAATAATCTACAATGGCCAAAACTCGACGTTTTAAATTTCAGTGACCAATCAAAGACATGGACTTAAATTCAGTGATTAAAACTCGACATTTTAAAGTTCAATGACCAATCAAAGACATGGACCTAAGTTCAGTGAATATTAGAACAATTAACTCTTGTTCCCTACTACTTTCTTCTTATCGAAATTTTTTATATTTAAAATTTCATCAATTTTTTTAATACATCATTTCATTTCTATCAAAGAATTTCCTTTGGTTACTTTACATCATCGAAAAATACTTTGGATCTATTCGATAGTGATTATGAGAATTGATTTTTTGATCATTAGAGAAAAAAGTGTGTCCTACCTATAAGTAAATAAATGAAAAAATGACTATTAACATAGTGAAATAACGGTTAAAAAATTGATTTTTTTGAGGTGAAAAATTACTACCAAACATTAGCTTTGTCATCTTATTATTATTATTTGGTGGGAAAATAAATCATTTTATATTATTCTAATGGGCTTTTTATCACAATAATGAAATGTTGGAAATGAAAATGCATCACAGAAATGTTAACGACTAAGTACTACAGAAAGCAAAAAGTTGAGAACTTTAAATGCAATTAAAATATAATGCACTTAATAAAAACTATGATACGAATATAGTATCCTACTTGCAAATAAAATCTCAATATTTTTCAAGTCATTCACAATTTCATATCGACTTTTGATATTTCATCTCTAAAATATCAAACTTGTTAAGATTTTATATGGCAATAATTTTTTCAACACGTGATATGATAATTATTGTTTACATATTAAACGATGTTGCGTCAATATTCATGTCGAGTATAACTCACTTCTATAACAAACTTATAAACAGAGAGTGCCCATTTGCTCAAACCAGCGAGCAATTTTGCAAAAAATGAAAAATATCTCTGTTGATAAAAAGTTAATTTTGAAGGCACAAAGTGACTATTAATGGAGCAATGATCATATAAGAAAAAAATGATCTAAATAATGATCTTGTATACACTTTGAATCCTCATAGCATCGAAGAACCTAAAATTTCTGCACTTCCAGACCACTGCTAAATCAATGTTGAAAACACAATCACAACCAAGGAAAACAAAAATGAAAGCTCTCAAAAACCCGTGACTAAAGGAATATCGTGCAACTAAATCATCAAGAAAAAAGTAGCAGGATATGGATCCAAACTTCCAGATTTATGGAAATGAGCCTCTATGGGGCAGAAGCAGCTAAAAATGTACTGACGATGTCCCTTACTCGGAGAATTGGTCCCTTCACTGTTTGAGAAAAGCACATACGAACCAATTTTTAAATTAAGCAGTTACATTCAACTGATATAGTAAGCGAAAATCATCCATAGAGATTTGCAAGTGCTCTCTTTGTTGTAATCTAGGCTCGAGTAACCTGAGATACAACCAGATGCGTTGAGAAGACTCAGAACAATAGAAGTGACATTTTAAGCTTTTTCTGCTTCCATTTGGGGAGCTTGTAGAAAGCACTCTTAGCCATCCCAGGTTTCTCCTTGAACTCTTTTGAAGACAAATATGTCTGCAGAACAAAATTGTAAAATGTCATGGAAAATATAATGACTATGACCCTGTAATCACTGTTATTTTGAAAACACACCTCTCGTTTGGTCACATCAATTTCCGTGACCGGATCTAGTGATGATATTGTAAGGCGTTCATATGGGTATGTTGTGAGTCCTTTCTCATCTTCAACTTCGTCCTCTTTTACATCTTCCTTTATAGTCGCAGGTTTAGGTTTCCTGGTGGAGTTCTCCCTAGAGATCGGCTCTGGTTTGGTTTTGGGTACCTCAGGGCTCACTTCAACATGATGAAAAATATTCAGGTTTTTGTTGAATACAAAATTAAAATAAAATAAACGAGTTTCCCCTCCAATGGTATTAGATATTTCACTTCCAGCTAACTACCAACCAACTACATGCTGAGCTGTCATCTTACATTTCCCGCCTCGTGTATTTATATAAATGACTGATTGTAACAATAAACTGATTCTTCATCTTTTCTATTGAATAGAAACTTTTCCCGCCATTTTCTCTCTCTGAATTCAATATGGTATCAGAGCAGATTTGCCTCATTTTCTACATCTTATCCAGAGTTTGAATCAGATCTCTATTGATCTAATCAGGAAGTAACTCTACCGATCACTATTTTTTTTGAAATCTGATTCGGCATCTCCATGGCTACTGGTGCTTCAGCTACGGTTTCATCAGAAAGTTCAATTTCTTCAGGGAGCAATTCGATAACTGATGATGGATTGAGCTCCTATTATCTTCATTTTTCAGATAGTCCAGGCCTCGTTCTGGTTTCTCAGCCATTGATTGGTGATAATTACGCCTCTTGGAGCAGAAGTATGATGATCGCCTTACCTGTGAAAAATAAACTAGGCTTCATTGGTGGATCCATTCCGAAACCTATAGGTAATGACAATTTGATTAGTGCTTGGACTCGTAACAATAATATTGTCATCTCCTGGATACTTAATTCCGTGTCTAAGGAAATCTCAACGAGTGTTATATATTCGAATTCTGCTTATGAAATCTGAAATGATCTTAAGGAGAGGTTTCAGCAGAAAAATGGCCCGAGAATTTTCCAATTGAGGCGTGATCTGATGAATCATGCTCAAAATCAATTAACTGTAGGGGCCTATTTCACCAAACTGAAGACGGTCTGGGAAGAATTAAGCAATTACAGGCCATCTTGCTCATGTGGAAAGTGTACGTGTAAGGGAATTAAGGGTTTAGAAGATCACTATCAAACTGAATATGTGATGTCCTTTTTGATGGGACTTGACGATTCTTTTGTCAAACTCGTAGCCAGATACTGCTCATGGATCCAATACCGCCTATTAACAAAGTATTTGCCCTTGTATCTCAAGAAGAGCATCAGAGAACTATGAATAATGCAGCAGGAACATCCACTGGAAATAATCCTATGGCTTTCTACATCAAAAATGAGAGTAATCGATCAAATAATAAACTACAGCCTGCTAAATATCAACAGAAGGATCGCACAGTCTGTAGCTATTGTGGATTTACTGGCCATTCTATAGATAAGTGCTATAAACTCCATGGTTATCCCCATGGATACAAGCCAAGGCAAAAGGGCTCTTACTCTAATCAAAGTGTTAATGCAACAGCACACCTGGTCTCAGAATCGTCCAATGATCAAGGAAATATTGGTGATTTCGTCCAGACATTAAATCCAGACCAGTACCATCAGCTACTGTCTATGTTGATTTCCCATCTAACATCAGCCAAAAATAGCACAGAACCTGATGTGAAATCAATAAACACAGCAGGTATCTCTTTCTCTATATCTAATCACCCTAATCTTCACTCTCCTAAGCATTGGATAGTGGACTCCGGTGCCACAAATCACGTATGTTTTGATCAATCTCTATTTCACACTCTAGTTCCTATCTCGAATTCATTTGTTACTCTTCCTAACAACACTCGCATACAGGTCAATTTTTTTGTAATAATTCAAATCAACCATTCATTGATCCTTTATGATGTTCTATACGTTCCTCAATTCCAATTTAATTTGTTATCTGTTACTTCTTTAACGAGACATTTTTCACTTCAAGTCATCTTTCTTATGGATCGTTGTCTCATTTAGGAAATACCAACTTTGAAGACGATTGGCAGGGGTAATAAAGTTGCAGATCTTTATGTCATTGAGACTGCACATTGCTCCAATTCTTGTAAATATGTTCCAGTTATAATTACTTGTAATTCCTCTAATTCCAATGTAAATAATGTGTCTTCGCAAATGTGGCACAATAGACTTGGACATTTGTCCTTTAAACGGCTAGAAATGTTGAAAGACAAGCTGTTATTAAATTGTAATAACCATAAAGACGCTCATTGCTCTATTTGTCCATTAGCTAAACAAATAGCGTCTTTCATTTGTTTCCAACAATAACCTATCTCAAAATGCCTTTGATTTGATCGTGTTAATTTTCAACGGCTAAATGTCGTCCCTTTTCGGGATTCTCCCATTATATAAAAATTGAAATACATACATCTATGGAAAGTAATTGACCTAATATAGTAATATAAAATTATTCCAAAATTCATTTACATAAAGATGGTAATGTGTAATCTTTCTTTCTGTTAACATCCCCCCTCAAATTGATGCTGAATGATCAAGAAGCATCAATTTGCTGACAAGAAATTGATGTCGTTGTCGAGTCATCGCCTTGGTAAACAAATCAGCAATTTGAACATCAGTTGTAACATGTGGGAGAGTAATCAGACGACTATCATAAGCCTCTCGTATAGAGTGACAATCCACTTCAATGTGCTTAGTGCGTTCATGAAACACAGGATTAGCAGCAATTTGAATGTCACAAGTATTATAGCATGAAGTGGAGTAGGCTTAAGCTGAGGACAACTGAGTTTCGCTAGAAGACCCCATAGCCAAACAATCTCAGAGCAGGCAGAAGACATAGCACGATACTCAGACTCGGTGGAGGATTTAGAGATACGATCTTGTTTCTTACTTCGCCATGAAACGAGTGCACTCCCAAGAAACATACACCACCCTGTAATTGACCAACGAGTATCTGCACATCCGACCCAATCGGCATCACTATAACCAACTAGATCAAGAGGAGAGTTTACAGGAAAGAAAAGACCCCTATTAGGTGTACCCAACAAGTATCGAATAATGCGACGGACTGCGGCTAAACGGAGGTGTCGTGGGGCATGCATAAATTGGCAAACTTGCTGGACAGTGAATGAGATATCTGGTCGTGTAATAGTGAGGTAATTTAAACTACCCACCAATTGTCGATATAATGAGGGATCAGGAAGAAGATCACCCTCCTCCTTGCAATATTTCACATTCACCTCTAAAGAAGTATCAACAGATCTACCATCCTGAAGTCTAGCTAGGTTAATCAGCTCCTTTGTATACTTATGTTGATGTAGGTAAGTCCCTGCTGTACTCGAATGAACCTCAAGACCTAAGAAATATTGTAAAGGACCCAAATCCTTCATATGAAAAGAGTCCTTAAGACGTTCTTGAAGATGATATATCAATGCAGAGTCAGTCCCTGTAATAACTATATCATCCACATAGACAAGAAGAAGCACCATACCTGCCTTTGTGTTGGAAATAAAGAGAGACGAGTCATATTGACTTTGAGTAAATGAGAAACCAAGGAGAGTAGAACGAAATTTGTCGAATCAAGCACGAGGAGCCTGTTTTAACCCATAAAGCGAGCGTTTTAGCTTACAAACATCAAAAGAGGGCAGCAAGAAGAGACCCGGAGGTGGCGTCATATAAATCTCCTCCTTAATGTCACCATGTAAGAAAGCATTCTTAACATCCATCTGCCGTAAAGACCATCCCTTTGAGGCAGCTATAGCAATGACGATGCGAACCGTTGTCATTTTGGCTACAGGGGCAAAAGTCTCTTCATAATCTACTCCATATTCTTGACGATTATCAAGAGCCACCAGTCGAGCTTTATATCGATCTAGTGATCCATCAGAGCGGAGTATATCCATTTACACCCAATAGATTTGATACCAGAGGGACAAGTGATAATATCCCATGTGTGATTCTCCTGAAGTGCTTGAAGTTCTTCTTGCATAGCCTTTTCCCAACATGGTTGAGTAACAGCCTGAGAATAAGAATTAGGAACTGTGAAATGAGATAAGGTTGCAAAGAAACCATACCGATCAGGAGGCCAAGTAACACGGGTAGATCGCCAAAGAGTGTCAGAGTCTAGAATAGGATCAGGATCGGGGTTAGGAAGGGGCAGTGAAGCTGGGGGCCGTCGTCTCTGATATATCATACCTGGTTTGAAACGCTCGATAGGGCAAGATATATCTTCAAAGCTAATTAGCTGAGCCAAATCTGAAGATGATACATGTTGTGGAAAGTAATGCTGATTCTCAAAGAAAACGACATTGCGAGAGATACAGAATCGATTAGCAACACCGTCATAACAAACAAAACCTTTTTGAGGAATACTGTAACCCATGAAAGCATACCGTACAGATTGAGCAGCAAGTTTATGACGTTCATGTGTAGGTAAATGAACAAAATAGACACAACCAAAAGTATGCAACGTCTCATAGCTAGGATGATAGCCATACAGGCGAAAATAAGGTGAGTCAAAACTCATATACTGAGCAGGAAGTCGATTAATCAGATGTACTGCTGTGGAGAGGGCTTCAACCCAAAATTTAGGTGGGACCGAAGATTCCAAGAGCAAAACTCTAACAACATCCAACAAATGACGATTCTTTCTTTCCGCTACTCCGTTTTGCTGAGGAGTATATGGGCAAGAGCGTTGAGAAAGAATGCCTTTTTCTTGTAACAATGTATGGCACTGATGAGACATATATTCACCTCCATTATCGGACCTCAGAGTTCAAATAGTAGAAGAAAACTGTGTCTCAATGTAAGTGAGAAAAGTTTGAAGAATGGCACCGAAATCACCCAAAATTTAGGTGGGACCGAAGATTCCAAGAGCAAAACTCTAACAACATCCAACAAATGACGATTCTTTCTTTCCGCTACTCCATTTTGCTGAGGAGTATATGGGCAAGAGCGTTGAGAAAGAATGCCTTTTTCTTGTAACAATGTCTGGCACTGATGAGACATATATTCACCTCCATTATCGGACCTCAGAGTTCAAATAGTAGAAGAAAACTGTGTCTCAATGTAAGTGAGAAAAGTTTGAAGAATGGCACCGAAATCACTTTTAGAACGGAGAAAATATATCCAAGTATAACGACTGAAATCATCAATAAATGTCACAAAATACTTATTACGGGCATGTAAAGTAACGGGTGCCACACCCCAAATGTCACTATGAATAATTTCAAAGCATTTATTAGCACGGTTACCATGAGTTGGAAAGGGAAGAATTTTACTTTTCCCAAGTTTACAAGCATCGCAATTGAAAGATAAATTAGAAAACTGAGATTGATCTTTATTACCCAAAAAACCACACTTCAACAAATGAGACAAAATTAGAGTATTCGGATGTCCTAGCCTTAAAAAAGGTAAGGACTCTAAAGTATAAGTCAAATTTCATTGCCATGATTTCCCTAATAAATAAAACCGAATGTGAAATGGGCTACCTTCAAACCTCCTGAGACAGCGATAAATTCAGCAGTAATCAATGTAATGAATGAATGAAAGAATTAAGTTAGTACAGATCAAAAGTCTGATTGCAAATATTCAAAAATAAAAATGTTATAGAATGATTTTTTTTCTTCACACCCTTTGAGAAATTGCATGAGAATAGAATAGGATCACTTTCAGCATCTCTTGCGATTCTCTGGCTTGGGTATTCAGATTTTCCACCTAACAAATCCCAAAACTGGTCAGATTCTGCATCTTCTTTCTGCAGTCTGGATTGCATATTGGGCTGCAAGTATGAAGTGTGAAGAGTAATTTAGATAGGTACACAATCATTGGCAAAACAAAAGTCTTTCTGTTAGATAAAAAATTCAAAGACGACGGACAAATGCTGAAGATGGTTAACGTATCACAACTTTGCAGTTCAAAATATGAAAGAAAAGCAAAATGGTCTGTGACAATATAAAACCTCTAAATGCTGAAACAACTCTTACAGGAAAGGAAGCATCATTAACAAACATCAGACCTTTATGAGATCCAGTTACCTCTCAATAAGTTCCTGGTCTTCAGATGTTGTAAGGTTTCCGGACCAGGTAAACACAGAGGATTCACCAGATCACAGCAGAGTATGTAACAGTAGGACGAATTCAAAGATGATGCCACCTGAATCAAAATAAATAAATAAATCATAGATGGCAACTATGATTTAGCTAATCTGCGTAAAAAGACGCAGAGCATGAAAATCATATAAAATATTATATGGTTGATAAATTGCAAATTAGCAAAAACGATGTATGATTTTGGTCATAAAACTGAATCATCATGGTGGCTCAATTGAACCTTGTTATTTTGAAAGAAAAGTTCCTTTCTTTTTTGACAAGTTTAGGACAAATAGAAGTAATAGTTCATAGGCATGTTTTAACAGCACATGGTAAAAGAAATTTAAAGTAAAATTGCACAAATTTGAACTTAACTTAAAATAGTATTATTTGTATGCTTGGGCATTTAAATAACAGAGACTTCAACATATGAATTGATGACATTACACCATGAGTGGGAGTCTTTGTCAAATGAGAATAAAGAAAGTTTTGGGCAAGACAAGAAAGAAACTTGCCCTTAGCTGGCAGGAAAAAACTGTTTCTCTATTTAGATCAATTTTGAGACAGCAACGTTAAGAGCACCAGGAAGACAAGAAACTATAAAAATCCAGAATTAATTATTGTGCAGTCAGCAAGCCAATTGTTCAAAACTCCAAATAGTGACAGTCACAGATATTGAAAGATACAGATACAAAAATATTGGAGATGCCCCAAAGCAATTTCCAGCCATCTATCGTACAAGAAGCAGATGTAGAACTTGGAGCATCAAACTTACTGGTTCAACTTGAATTGCTTGCATTTTATCAGGTCCACTACCTTGAACACGAAATAGTGCAAGTCTGTCCTCTCTATATGTATTATCTTCAAGTTCCTTCTCTGATATGTATTGCTCGTTGTTCACGGAATTATTTCTTTCGATTTAAAACTATCGCAAGTGTATAGTTCGTTAACAAGTAATAAAGTGGATTAAATGAGTCCGAATATCGTCTCACAGAGATTAATTAGTTCAATTTTATCTATCGTCACCTTAACCGAAACAATAGAAATTCTTGATATTTTTGCTAACTAAATTATGATTTAATAACCTACTTATAAATATAAAGCCTAAATTAACTAAATTAAATGCATGATTATAACTAAATGCAAGTTTTATAAAAATATGATAACGAAATGCGTACTAGGATCACGAATCCCCTTATATCAATCCCCTTTAATCCGAATTTTATAAAATTGACAACACGATTCAATTATGAAGACCAATATTCCTAATTTGTTTAACAATCTCTATCGAGTTGAATTAAACCTATTTTCACATGCGATCCGACCATATTTCTATGACGGATGCGAACATATAAAAATGCATTAAGGATTTATGAATACTTAAAGATCACGTAAAGTATAACGGTATATTTCTATCCCCTATCGAACTTTACGACAATTAATATAATGTCTAACTTATTTTCCATCTCTTGAGGATAAAACAAACCACAAATCTCATACAACTATTGTGAACATAATTGTAGAGAAAATAAAATCTATGCCAATCATTCAATAATTAAAAACATGTTTTAACGTCAAATAAATAAAATTCAAGATTAAGAGTTCATAATATAAGGTTCATCGCAAATCCTAGCACATGAAAATCTAGCCTAACATGGTTAAAATAAAAGAATACATCAGATTTTGGATAAAAGACATCACCGGGTTATCAAATCTTGAGAAATCTTGAAGCTCTTCGTGTAAATCTTCGTTCTTGTGCTCAAAATCCTCTCCAAGAAGTGTTCTTCTACCTCCAATACGTTCTGCCTCTTTTTGGATGTCTTTTGGTATTTATATCGCGTGAAAATTAGGTTACCAAAAGAGTTTCGGTCGTATAAGGAAACTGCAGAATCGGCCCTCAGAATATACCTATGCGACCGCATAGTAAATTTCTATGCTGTCCCTTTGAGTAAAAAAAAATTGAGAAAAATTTCTCGGGAGGCTTCCATGCGACCGCATAGAGTTTATACTATGCGACCGCATAGTTATGCGATTCTTTCCGCCGGACAGCTTTTAGTATTTTGATCTTAAATTTTTCTCCCCATCTTCGATTGAAGTGATTCAAATTTCATTGGACAGAATACTCAAAGATCTACACTTTTGATGGAAATAGGCCTTCTCAAATTCTGATGTTTATTATGCCAAAAATGGATTTCAAGTAGAGGCTAAAAATCACGAGCATAGTTCACCTCTTTGACATCTTTCCTCATCCGATTGACCTCTAACACTCTTGAATCTTCATTCCGTTTCCCGTCTCATCTATGACTTATTTGCAACTTGGTCCCCGAACTTTCAGTTTGATTCATTTTGGTCATTTTTGCTTGTTTCTTTTATTTCCATCATCTCATAATATCACCAAATTGGTACTTAGCTCATTCACTTCCTTGATTTGTCCTTCGGACCATCTTTTGGATAACTGCACTTTGGTCCCTGAGCTATCACTTTGCTCCATTTTAGTCCTTTTTCGGCTCTTTTCTCTTGAATTTCAGCATTTCCATAGAAACATTTACATTGCATGAATTTAACGAGATTAAGTCACAATTTAAACATTTTCCTTATAATTAAATCATGTTTGTGATCTAAATAAGTATGTAAAAACACACTTATCACTTGTAACCCTCACTGAGACCACCCTGGTGATATTTAGAAAATATTAACATTAACAATCAATCATCTAATAAGCACTGGTTTTAATATAAGTGTTATGTTTTAAACTTAAAACATTCAGGATCGATCTTTCGAAAAACATTAAAGAATTGCACAAAAATAAAGAAATTAACACCAGATATGTTTTACCCTTTAAAAGGGTCTGGATGTTCGGTTTTGCAACCTAATCACCCGTTGAGTATCTCTCACGAGATTAAACTTTAGATCCACTAATAATGAACAAGAACAGTGTACAAATGTACGAAGAAATTTCCAATTTCTTCGAGTTTTTTCTTGCCTCTAGACACAACAACACAACACTGCTATTACTCTCACAGATCGCACAAAATAACCATTTCTCTACACAAATAACAGAATATTATCAATCACAAAGATCGATTTCATCTAAAACAGCCAAACCCTAGTTTTCACTCAGAAAACGAAGGATAGAGAGAAAGACAGAGAGTAAGACGAAGAGACTCAAAAAGAATTCTCTAAAATGGTCAATGAAAAACCAAGACCCAGTGTGTATGTATCCGTATTCATCCAAACAATTAGAAGGCAGAGACTTAGCCACGTGTACGGTTAATTTTAATTCTTGAAGAGGCATTTTATCAAAAACACGTTTTTATCATACTTGAAATAACCACAGCAACTCGGTGGAGCATTTGGCCCAATTTACAGAGGCCCATGAAGCCAAGAATCATGTGAGGCAGCCTACAAATTATTAACAATCTCCACCTTGCTGAACTGATTCTTATTCTTTACTAATGGATCTAGATACTACATCAACTTGAGTTCATTTGCTCAAAGTACCTAAAAAAGAAAAAAATTAGTTAAACCTTATCAACAGAAACTTATTACAAGTTCTGAATTTATCATATCATGTGACATTCAGAATTTTCAAACAATTCTTAAATTTATTTAAAGGCAACATCTTAGTGTCCAAATCAGCAAGATTAAATTCTATGGGAATTTTAACCAACTTGATCAAACATTTTTCCACCATATTTCGTACAAAATGAAATTTTATGTCTACATGTTTAGTTCGATCATGATATACAGTGTTTTTACTAAGGTGTATGGCACTTTGATTATCTGTATCTATACTAACAGAATTGTTTGCAAAACCAATTTCATTAATTAAGCCTCTCAGCCAAATGCTTTCTTTAACAGCATCACATGCTGCAATATATTCAGCTTCTGTAGAAGATAAGGCAACTAATTTTTGCAACTGTGACTTCCAACTTATACAATCATCACACAAAGTAATGTAAGAAGAAGTAGGTCTTCTTTTATCTAAGTCACCAGCAAAATCTAAGTATGTATACCCTTTCAGTTTTATCTCTTCATTACTCTTTTTGTACATTAATCCTAAATCAGATGATCTTTTCAAGCACCTTAACATCCATTTCATGGCAAGCCAATGTGTTTCACCAGGATTAGTCATAAACCTACTTAATACACTAATTCCATATGCTAGGTCTAGTGCAAACCATAAGGTACATTATGGAGTCTACTATGTCGGCATAAGGTATTTTCTCCATTCTCCTTAGTTCATCATCTGTTTTAGGTGACTGTTCATTTGACAACTTAAAATGATTAACAATTGGAAGAGTGAGAGGTTTACATTCTAACATAGAAAATTTTTCAAGAATTTTCTTCACATAGGACCTTTGTTTTAGTGTTAGTATGTAGTTGTTCTTGTCTCTATCTATCTCTATTCCAAGGATTCTTTTAGCTTGTCCTAAATCTTTCATTTCGAATTCAAATTTTAACTTTGATTTAACAAATTCAATCTCAGTTTTATCATAACAAGCAAGCAACATATCATCAACATACAATAGGAGATATATAGATTCAGCTCCACCTGAACCTTTGTAGAACAAACATGAATCATAGTTGCTTTTCACAAAGCCTAAAGGTTGCACAAAAGAATTGAACTTCAAATACCATTGCCTAGGGGCTTGTTTAAGCCCATAAAGTGATTTCTTTAACAAGCAAACTTTATCTAATTTAGATTTTACTTCAAATCTTTCAGGTTGATTCATGTATATAGTCTCATCAAGGTCACCATTTAGAAATGCTGTTTTAACATCAAGTTGTTCTAATTCCCAGTTAAAGTGAGTAGTTAGAGCCAATAGAATTTTGATTGTAGTAAATTTGGCAGCTGGGGAAAATATTTCATTGTAATCCACTCCTTCCCTTTGAGTGAAACCTTTAGCCACTAGTCTAGCCTTATACCTCTTATCTTCTGTATTTAAGTCTCTTTCTTTTATTTTAAAAATTCGTTTACAGTCTACAACCTTTTGATTTTTAGGTCTATTAACTAAAATCCAAGTTTTATTTTTAACAAGTGAATCCATTTCCTCATTCATGGCTTCCTTCCAAAGCTTAGAATCAGGACATTTAATGGCTTCATCAAATGATGTAGGTTCTAAATTTAAAGAATCAAGAGTAGAAAATAGAGTGACAAATTCTTCACTATTAAACCTGCTGGAGGGAATTATGGTTCTTCTTTCCCTATCTCTAGTTAACTGGTAATCAGTAAGAGTATTATCTGATGTTTCAACTTCATTTTCAGATTTATCATGCTCATTACTTATTTTAGATTGAACAAGCTCCACCTCAAAATTATCATCTTGATTTACAGCATTCCGTGTTTGAGTTTCCATGATGGTTTGTTTAACATGTGCATATTCAAGAATTTTAGGGTCTCCAGATTTGATACAAGGCATGTCATTTTCATTAAAGATTACATCTTTGCTTATTATGAATTTAAAACCATTTTGTTCTTTAACCCACAGCCTATAACCTTTTATTTCCTCCCCATATCCCAAAAAAACACATTTTTGGGATTTAGGCTCTAGTTTGCCTTAATTCTTATGAGAATAGGCAGCACATCCAAACACCTTGAGTTTGTTATAGTCAGGTGTTTTTCCAGACCACAACTTTTCAGGGGCTTGACAATCAATAGCACTGGAAGGACTTCTATTTATTAGATAAGTTGCAGTATTTAGGGCTTCACCCCAAAAAAACTTAGGAAGACCAGAACTGTATAACATATATCTAACTTTTTCCAAAAGAGTCCTATTTTCAGCAACTCCATTTTGCTGAGGTGTGTGTATTACAGTTCTATATCTAAGAATTCCAAATTCTTTACAAAATGAATTAAATTCAAAGTTACAAAATTCAAGTCCATTATCAGTCTTCAGTGCTTTGATTTTCTTGTTTGTTTGATTTTCAATCATAGACTGTCGTTGTTTGAAAATCAGAAAAGTATTAGACTTTTGTTTTAAGAGAAAAATCCATATTTTTCTTGAAAAGTCATCTACTATCAGTAGATAGATCCTAAATCCACTAAGTGTATTTACTGATGCTGGACCCCATAGATCAGCATGTAAGTAATTCAAAATTGAAGTGGATTTATGGATTCCAGTTTTAAAAGGCAGTCTTTTCTGTTTTCCAACAGTACAATTTTCACAAAAGTCTAATTTTTCAACATTATTACTTCCAAAACATCCAAGTTTGTTTAAAATGATTAGACCTTTCTCTGAAATGTGCCCCAATCTTTTATGCCAAATTAATGACTTATCAGAAACATGATTTGAGGCTGTGGTACAATGGCTTATTATTGGTTCAGCAGAAATTGTATAGATGCCATTTATTTTTGAAGAGGAAATAACACGTGTTCCCTAAAGATAGTCTCAGAAGACCCTTGCGTATAGTGATGTTGTATTCTTCATCCAATTCTCCTAGGGAGATTAGATTCCTTTTCAGTTCAGGAACATATCTAGCATTTTCTAATTCAAGGGTATAATTGCCAGTTAACGTAAATTTTATCTTCCCAATATCCTTAATTTGACAACTCATGTCGTTGCCCATCTGAATTTGTCCTCCATTGAGATTGACAAGCTCAGAAAACCACTCTTTAGTGGGGCACATATGGAAGGTACAACCAGAGTCTAGGACTCATTCTTTTGAATCCCTCCTTTGGGTGTTCACAAGAACAACTCCCTGAATATCAGGTTCATTATTGCAGGCTACTACTACAGAACCATCAGTGTTGTTTTTATCTTTCATAACTGAGATTTTCTTAAAGTAATTCTTTATTAAGTGTCCAGTTTTGCCATATTAATAGCATTTTCTGATCTAGTTCTTTGGTTTTACTTGATTTTTGTTCTTATCTCTATTTCTATTATTTTGAAATTTTCCTTTCTTGGTTGAATTAAAGTTGTACTGAATCTGTTTCTTATTCTGGTTCAATTTCTCTTTCATAAATAGCCCTTCACCAAACGTAGAGTCTTTTGACTCGATTTTCATTTCAAGTTCCTTATTTCTAAGGGCTGCAGTTATGATATCTACTGTAAGAGTCTGCCCCCCATATTCTATAGCATTTCTAATGTCTTTATATTTCTCACTTAGAGAGTTTAATAAGGCAACTACTTGTTGGTCACTAGAAATCTCCTCATCACAGTTCTCTAAGTCCTGAATCAATTTAGTGAATTTATCTAAATTTTCTTCTAGGCCAGAAGAGGGATCGAATCTAAAATTGTAAAATTGCCTTAGGAGCTAACATTTATTAGGCATGGACATAGTTAAGTAAAGAGTTCCTAATTTTGTCCATAGAGTCTTAGCAGAATTGGCTTCTGCGGAAGTGGAAGCTTCTGCAGAGGCAGTTTTTCCTATTTTTCTAATTACATTGTCTGATAGATGAAGAAAAATAGTACTCCATGCAATGTCATCTAATTCTTTCCTCCTATATGCACTAATTTCAGCAGCCCATGACCATCTAGGGCTGCAGCACATCTTTGCTGCAGTAAGAGGGCTCTCCTCTTCTAGCGCCAGAGAGTGAAATCTCCAGTGCCATTCCATGTCTCTATGTCTAACTTATATGAAGTGGACATGATGACAAATATAATTGAATAGCATGCAATTATGCAATATACAGTATGAGTGATTCAGGTAAATAAGATAAACAACAAGACAATTTATTTTCTGAATTTAACTACCTTATTTACAGGCTTCAAGATTAACTAGAACGCTGTCTAAATGAAAAGAGGAGGTCCAGAATTATACCATGAAACTGAAATTTTAAAATTTCAGTTTAGGAGTGATCATACTTAAGCCAGGGAAGGAACTAGGTTGCACTGCACCCTGCACAGATCAATGTATTTCCAGAACTCGGAGTCAACTCAGCAGGAACCGGAGCGAGTCAGCTTAACTCGCCAAACTCAGTACGAGTCAGAACACCCAGTTGAACTCAGTTGCAATTCAACTCAACTCGCCAAACTCAGTACGAGTTAGGGCAACCAGTTGAACTCAATTATGAGTCAACTCAGAAAAATTCAGAAAAAAAGAGGAGCAGAAGTTGAAGATCGATTTTTTCAATTTCCTTTACAAAAAACCAACAGATTTCAACTAAAGAAGGGTTTCGAATCTTTAATCACCAGTTTTGTACGCGATCCAGTTAACAAGAAAGAATTTCAGAGTTTTAAAAAAACTTTTTAACAGAACTTGAAACCTAGGGTTTCAAAAATGATAGATCTGAAATTCGAGAGAAGAAAAATTAAAAAAAAATCAAGAAATCGGCTCTACCACTGTTATGTTTTATACTTAAAACATTCAGGATCGATCTTTCGAAAAACATTAAAGAATTGCACAAAAATAAAGAAATTAACACCAGATATGTTTTGCCCTTTTAAAAGGGCCTGGATGTTCGGTTTTACAACTTAATCACCCGTTGAGCATCTCTCACGAGATTAAGCTCTAGATCTACTAATAACGAACAAGAACAGTGTACAAATGTACAAAGAAATTGGAAATTTCTTCGAGTTTTTTCTTGCCTCTAGACACAACAACACAACACTGCTATTACTCTCATAGATCGCACAAAACAACCATTTCTCTACACAAAAAACATAATATTATCAATCACAAAGATCGATTTCATCTAAAACAACCAAACCCTAGTTTTCACTCAGAAAAAGAAGGATAGAGAGAAAGACAGAGAGTAAGACGAAGAGACTCAAAAAGAATTCTCTAGAATGGTCAATGAAAAACCAAGACCCAGTATGTATGTATACGTATTCATCCAAACAATCAGAGAGTAGATACTTAGCCATGTGTACGGCTAATTTTAATTCTTGAAGAGGCATTTTATCAAAAACACGTTTTTATCATAGTTAAAATAACCACAGCAACCCGGTGGAGCATTTGGCCCAATTTACAGAGGCCCATGAAGCCAAGAATCATGTGAGGCAGCCCACAAATTATTAATAATAAGTAATAACTTAACAAGAGAAATAAATTCGTCAGAATATGTTTCTAGAATTTGTAGCTTTACCAAATGTTGGGAATCTACTTAACATGCTCAACGGAAAATTAGAACAAATTTCGATTCCCACCAAGAATCGCTTTTGTGTTTAAATAGAAATTGTGATAAGATTGTACCTTTTCCAGATCTGCAAACTTCTTTACTATTCCTTTCGTTCCAGCAATCATGATTCGCCACCCACAGCTGTTCAATTATCCAGTCTCCAACAGTGATCCACACAGAGAACAAGATTGCAGCTACTAGAGTTTTCTCCTCTTGTGCTAGCAAGAATAATTATGAGAAAGCATATGTATTGAAAACCTTAGCCATGTATTTATATAAACCCAAACGGGTCTGGCCTGGTCCGATCCAATATTTAATTAAATCTGGTTCGTGAATTAATTAATCCAATTAATTAATTCGGGTCTATAAATAACCAAACCAATTACTTAATTTATCCAACGATTGTTAAATTAATTAATTGAAAAATTGTAATCTTCCAATTCTCTTTTGTGTTCGACCTATCAGGTTCCCAATCACGATGCCTAACGATGTGAAATATTATTTTGATCTGATCAAAATTGATAAATTAAAACACCATTTTAATTTATCATCAATTCACACTCGCCGTTCCAGATTAACATCTAGCAATGTGTCAGAGCAAATACATGTGATAGGAAATGTCATATGGTATGACAAAACCAAACTCGTTCGTTTACCGTAAAACTATAATCCTTTCGTCAATATGATTCGATCAATTACGAGATATGAAAATGTGACAATCTCGATTATGGATCATATCTTTCACTCTACTATTAAATCAATATAAGTCGAAAACTCCTTTTCGACTTATGAGTACACCTTGGCCAAGAATTTCGTTATTGACTTAATTGAATGAAACGCAGATCATAATCTCTTACTATCTAAGAGTACGAATCCTCTATTGGTCATTCACAACCTTCATATGATTATTGACATATCCGAACGATGCCGTATTAGCAGCCCTTGGTAGAGCAATATCCAACACCGTCAAAGTATGACAGTCCTCATATAAAGTACTATGATGACCTCAAGTTAAAAGGACCAATCTCACTATCGAACGTTAGAGATTAACCACTGAGAGTATCAGATAATTATCCATGTGGAATCTCTCGGCGGGTCTCCAATGTTTTGTTCTATAACAAAACATCCATGTGTTCATTTAAATGTCGCAAAACTTTAGCTTGTGAGATCAGCTACTTATTTCACAAGTAAGAAATGTCACACGTGATGGTCTATCCGTAATAACGATATCCGTATCTCGTTATTACTTATGATCACGAACGATTTAAGATTCAATCAGATGTAATTTGTATCTCACAATCACAACTCTTTGTGATTAACAAATTACAAAGACTTGAATCTACGGACTCTATTATTTATTTAATTGTCTATTAATTAAATAATAGATCTGCCATTAAATTACATTAATTATATATCAAAAGTATTTATATTCAAAGTTGATTGGACCTAGGGCATAATACTTACAAACTCCCACTTGTACTAGATCCAATCACTTATGTATCCAATATCATAAGTCTACATGACGATCATGTTTATGCTAAGACAATTCTTTGTCAGGGGATCTGCAATATTGTTAAATGTGAAAATTTGTTCTTCTCTTTACGTCATTTCTACGTATTATCTCTCTGATGAGATTATACCGCCTTAATACATATTTGGATCATTGATAAGACCTTAGTTCCTTCGCTTTCGCAATGGCTCTATTGTGATCAACAATATCAAGAACTACTCCAAGTTCTTTTATGAACGTCATGATCTAGATTGCAACTCTTTGCTACTTCTGAAATAATTATGTATTAGGTTTCTACTATTGAATCAATGGTCGCTTCACGTTTGGAACCTTTCTAACGTACCGCTTAAGAGTAAACCAGTTTCTCTATATGAAATCTTCTCAAGATTTTATCTATGTAAATTGGGATGAGTTAAGCAATCTTCTAGATCTACTTCTATAGATCAAGTTGCTTCTCTCATATCGTTCATGAATAAATCCTTTAATAACCATTATTTCAACGATTGAAACATAGGGATGTCATTTTCTATAATATTAGGAATACGATAATGCTCCCACCATCTTCTTGTAAACACACAAATTGTCTTCAAATTTGATAAAATCAAACACTTTGACTTTTTCATCAAATCTAAGATTTCAGCTCCAAGAGACTTCTCTTAACCTATAGCCACAGTACGCAACTGTTGCAAGCAAAACCCGAATGAACTTCAACAATGCTACATGAAAAAGGTTTCACCAAGGTCAACACTAACCATTTGCTTCTAGCCTTGCTATGTATATATGGATATTCCCATCCATATCGACCTTTTCATTGTAAACTATTTACAAAAACTTATGGGTCTTATTCCATCAGGAGGCTTGACCAAGGTCCAAATCTTGTTCACATACGTCGAGTTTATCTCGAGTTTCATGGCCTCTTGATGTCTCTTTTAAGTCAACACTTGACTTTATTTTGTTGTAATTAGCAGGTTCATTATCCTGGGTCGGTAATACCTGATTAGTAATCATGGATTCGCACCTTCTTGAAGGTCGAATGATCCTACTAGATTCATATAGAACTGATATGTCCTCAGGAATCTTTACTTCCTGATCAAGAGTATGTCCCATATCAGATATGAGATCAAACTCGAATTTATCTTCTTGGTTAACTATATCTGTGGACTCTTGAACTCTTTCAAGTTCTATTTTGCTCCCACTATCCTCCAATAGAGTAAATATTTTCTCTAAGAAGACGATATGTAGTGAGACGAAAACTTTCTTCATGATAATAGAATTTATATTCAAATGTCTGCTTTGAATATCCCCACAAATACGCATTTATCAGATTTAGTGTCAAACTTATCCGATTCAAGACGCTTCAAATAAGCGTCATGGCCCCAAACTTTCATATAAGATAAATTGAGACTATTGCCTTTCCATAAATCGTATAGAGTTCTGTTAACCAACTTAGATGTGACATGATTTAGTGTGTTGCACACTGCAATCAATGCATGACCCCAAAAAATTTTTGGGAGATTTGCATGGCTTGTCATTAATCGCATTATATCTAATAATTAATGATTCACCACTATGCTGCAGTGTGTATGGAGGAGTCCACTGCAAGATAATCACATTCTCTTTTAGATAATCTAGATTTTATCTTTAAGATACTCTCACTAGATCGAATCTTAATGTGAGGATATCTTTACCTATTTGTTTCTCTACTTGTAGTTTGAATCCCTTGAACTTTTCAAGAGTTTCATGTTTGAATTTCATCAAGTACACATGATCATTGATGAAATAAGAGAAACATTACCTGACATCAATTGACATGAGTCCATATGCATGCATTAGACCAGTAATTATGCTGACCTTTCTTCTTTTCAAGTAAAAGAAGATTTGGTCATTGTGCCAGACATGCATAATTTGTACTTGTCCAAATCAATTAATCCCGAGTATACATTTTTATGTAACTTTAGAATTATATTTCATCTATATGACAAAGTCTGCCATGCCAGATTTTGGTAATAATTAGATTATTGCATTTATACATTATAATTTCTATACCCATTATAGAATCCTTAGTATTAAAGAATATAAACGTTGTTTTGTAATTTACCATAGCCATTAGGATCTTTATCAAGATAAACAAGAACAACAATTGTCCTTAACATTAAAATAGTTTATATCCGAACATGAAATTCATTTTAATGTTCCAGCTATGGTGGGTATAAAGCGATATTTCTCTAATTCCAATACTAAACCAAAAGACAATAGTAAGAAGTATATTCCTACAGGCAATACAGCAACCTTTGCTCATCTCCAACGTGTAGCTCAACTTCTCATTTTCACAGTGGTCTACTTCTATTTAGTTTCTCCATATTTGTATAAATATGAGATTTACATCTGGTATCAAATACCAAAGAAACTCCTGAAGTAGACATAAGCCACGCAATATTCCTTCCAATGACCTTTCATTCTATAATGAAACCAAGGGTCATTAGATTTGATATTGTCCTTCGCTTAGACTGTCTTAACCATATTGGATGCTTTCTCAAAACCCCTTTAGATTTCCTCTTAACACTCTTAGAGGAATCATTGGTTTGCCCACTACCAATTTTGATAAAGGGCTTAACAGTCCTAAAAATGTTAAGCAACTTAATGAGTATGCATTCGAGTTTATTCATATCATAATTCATAATTAGTATGAATAACTCTATGACAAAGATTGCAGAGCTAAGTCAATACTTAGTTCGTAGTTAATGATTGAACTCAATTAGGACACTTCTCATGTCAATCATCTTCAGTACATGAGGATTGACTGAAGATTATTTTATCACTTTGCATCGGTATAGTTGTTTGGAAGTCTCATATCCTTTCACACATGATTATTATCATACAACTCTTTGTAATGAAGAATTATGTGTTAACATCTATACTCTCAAGTTGCTTTTGTAACTCAGGTGACGTAGTTGCAGGTATCACATACGTTGCAGTACTATTGTCATCACTGTGTTTATTATAGTAGCCACATTTTCTTTAGTTGAGTCATCATTAGGTGTTTCTAGAAAGGACTACTCAAGGACATAATCGATTTTCTCATGCCTGAGAACAATTCTTAGATTGCAGTGCCAATCAAGAAGATTTAATTTGGTTGTTGGCATCCAATATGCCTCTCAAATACACATGGTTACTCACGATTCAATAAATATAAATGATGAAAAAGAAAAAGAATAATATATAAAATGCATCAATTAATTCAACATGGACTTTTATTAAATTAATTACGCTCCCACTATTTAATACAAATTTATGACCCTCTCATATAAATTTATGAAGTCCATACTCGACTCCCAGTGGGCTAGGATCCCATCTGTTATATCAAGACTTTGAGTGTGCTCAACAAACCTTAATAAAACATTTGAGTAGATACTATTATCAATTGCATCTACACACAACTCCCAGATCGTTAAACTGACAACTCTTTGTCATTTCACATCTTATATGTTAGCTTAAAATGTCTCTAAATTTTATCTCCTTGAGTGTACTCTACAAGAGATAAACTTTAGTTAAGTCGAACCCATCATTCAGAAATATCCAATATTTCATAGTGTCAAACATATCCCTAATAGACCAGTTTTGAGTGTACTCAACAAGTTGAGACGATTTGAGACTCTAATTTTTCACTATAATGATGGAAGGCAAAAGCAAAATATGACTTAATATTTTATTGAGGGATTTTTTGCATTCAAAAGCTTCATTAACAACGATACAATCATATATATTTTATTATACATCTAACATGCAAATAAACATATATATAATATAATAATAATAGTGTGGACAATTATGAACTTTTATTATCTAGTCTTCTCGAACTATAAGGAAGATTAGTTGGTCAATTCTTAGGGGGTATAACATTGAACAATATCAATTAGTGATGGCAACGGGGCGACGCCCCGCCCCGCACCCCGCCTCCCGGGCGGGGCAATTTTCTTGCCCCGTTTAATTTTTTTTTAATTGCGAGTTTAATAAAATAAGGATAACATTCAAGTTGAACTTTTAATAAAGAATGTCCTTACTTTATGTAAATTTAAGTTTTTGTTTTAGGATAAAATTACTTATAGTGTAAAATGATTTTAGAGAATGTGTGAATAAAAAGTATGAAAAAATGATAAGTCTACATGTAAATTATGTTATTAAAAAAATAGTGATAGAAAATAAGTTTAAATAAAAAGAGATTTTGAAATATGTTGCATAGATGAACTCTATAAAAAAAATCACGGGGCGGTTTGGGGGC
>NC_036238.1:26737436-26758646 GCF_002742605.1 Olea europaea var. sylvestris
GCGTGGGGAGGGGCGGGGCGGGGCGGGCAGGATAAATTGCCATCACTAATATCAATGCACCATCTCCATGGTCTCCCCCTCTTCTTGTTTTTTCAATTAGTCCAGCTGCAACATGTATCCTATACTAGTTGGCACGCAAGCCTAAATGAAATTGGACTCGCGGGTCCATAGTAGTAATAACAATAATAACGGACTCGCAGGTCCAAAATGATTAAGAGCTCGCAGACCCATAATAATAACAATATTAACGGGCTCATAGGCCCAAAATAATTAAGAGCTCGCAGGCCCACAAAACGACAAAAATAAAAATTAACCATTCAATAAATTCATATGGTCGAGTCCATAATCGTCCACTAATAATACATTCATCACATAAAATGTATGTATATATAATATCTAATATTATATGCTAACACGTTTCAAGTTTCTAACAATTAAGATTGTCCAAACTCTTTTAGACAAATGGATCGGAACAATTAAATAATTAATTAATCATATTAATCAATTATTTAATTAGCGGGCATATTTAATTAGAATCAAAATTTAATTAAATACCGAATTAGAGTCTAACTCTAATTCAACAATTACAGGGCGGGATAATTTAATTAAAATCAAATTTTAATTAAACATCAAATTAGAGTCAAACTCTAATTTGAAAATTTAAGGCGGTTGAATTTAATTAAAATCAAACTTTAATTAAATAACAAAATTAGATTCCAACTCTAATTTCAAGATCTTAGGGCGAACATGTTTAATTAAAATCAAATTTTAATTAAATACAAATTAGAATCTAACTCTAATCTTAAATAAAATTTTAGGATAACACAATTTAATTAAAATCAAATTTTAATTAAATGTCAGATTAGAATCCAACTCTAATTTCTAAAATATCTTCGAGTCAAAAATTAATTAAAAAGAAATTTTAATTAAGTCCTAAATTAAAGTCCAACTCTAATTTAAATTGAATCAATATTTTAAATTAGGATAACACTCCTAAATAAAATAAAATTCAATTGGGGTCAAAGTTTAATACTTAAGTTAAAATCCAATTTTAACGAAAATATAAAATGTCGTCAATTTTTAAATAACATTTTAATTTAGGTCAAAATTAAAACTCTAGTCAAAATAGGTCAAAATCCATTTAAAAACATTTTAAAACCATTTTAATACTTATATTCAAAAAAGGGTAATTGGCACAAAAAGTCCTTACCTTTCAAGTCTATTGTGGAAAACGTCCCTACCTTTCATTTTTTGGCATTTTTGCCCTCATTTCAACATTTCTTTGCGCTGGACGTCCTTCCGTCCATATTCCGTCAGTTTTTCCGTTAATTAAAGGGTAATTGGCACAAAACGTCCCTACCTTTCAAGTCTATTGTGGAAAACGTCCCTATCTTTCATTTTTTGGCATTTTTGCCCTCATTTCAACCTTTCTTTGCGCTAGACGTCCTTCCGTCCATATTCCGTCAGTTTTTCCGTTAATTAAATACAAAAATACCTTTTTCTTTCCATAAACAAGGATAAAATTGTCCTCACCCACTTCACCCATTTTTCCCACCATCAACTTAGTCCATAAGTAACAGTAGCAGCAACATGAATCTGAAAATACTTTAAATGATTAAGTTAAATATCGTGAACACATTATATTTCACAATTCCACAACTACTGTTGCTGTCATCTTATGTCACTGAAAAATTTTAGAAAGACATATTAAATGGGTAGTCAATTTATAATGAGCCAAAATAGTGAATGGCTCTTTTTGGCTCAATGGAGAAGATGAATGGCTCATTTTAAATTGACTACCCATTTAATATGTCTTTCTAAATTTTTCCAGTAACACAAGACGACAGCAACAGTAGTTGTGGAATTGTGAAATATAATGTGTTCACGATATTTTTTCTTTATTTAACTTAATCATTTAAAGTATTTTTCAGATTCATGTTACTGCTACTGTTACTTATGGACTAAGTTGATGGCGGGAAAAAGGGGTGAAGTGGGTGAGGACAATTTTACCCTTGTTTATGGAAAGAAAAAGATATTTTTGTATTTAATTAACGAAAAAACTGACGGAAGGACGTCCAGCGCAAAGAAAGGTTGAAATGAGGGCAAAAATACCAAAAAATGAAAGGTAGGGACGTTTTGTGCCAATTACCCGAATGTTTAACGGAAAAATTGACGGAATATGGACGGAAGGACGTCCAGCGCAAAGAAAGGTTGAAATGAGGGCAAAAATGTCAAAAAATGAAAGGTAGGGACGTTTTCCACAATAGACTTGAAAGGTAGGGACGTTTTGTGCCAATTACCCTTCAAAAAACATTTAGAAATGTGCAATTTGACCCATTTTAAAATTATGAACAGGCCCTCCAATTCACGAAATTGCAAAGATGCCCTTCAATAAAATAATTGCAACCTTGACCCCTTAAAACAAATTGCCAAAAGGGGTCCTTAATATTAAATATTGCAAACCGACCCTCATTTAAAAAATTAACAAATTGACCCTATAAGGATATTGCAAAGGGAGGCCTGCAATTTCACAAATTGCATCAGAGGCCCCCGCCTCCAATTCACCAAAAACCAATTATGAAACCCTAGGAAATTCACCACGCCAGAAATAATTTTAGCGGCGGCGACCGTCGGCAATTATTTTAGGGGCAGCGACTCATGGACAGCTGCGAGCAGCAGCATGCTATCGCGCGACAACAATTGCCGCTGGCTCCACCGATAGATTCCCTTTCCTTTCCTTTTTTTTTCATTTTTTTTCTCGATCCAAAATTTATTTTCTTTTTAAATCAGATTTCAAAAGAATGAAAATCAAATAACATCTTAATTGCTAGAAACAAGAAAAGAACAAAATCAACTTTTGATTGTTCCCAAAAATTTAAAACAATCTCTAACAAACACAAAGTAGGATTTGATACCACTGTTGAGAATCTACTTAACATACACAGTGGAAAATTAGAACAGATTTCGATTCCCATTAAGAATTGCCTTTGTGATAAGATTATACATTCTCCAGATCTGCAAACTTCTTTACTATTCCTTTCGTTCCAGCAATCTTAATTAGCCACCCACAGCTGTCCAATTGTCCAACCTCCAACGGTGATCAACACAGAGAAGAAGATTGCAGCTACAGGATTTTCTTCTCTTGTGCTAGCAAGAATAATTATGAGAAAACATATGGATTAAAAACTCTAGCGATGTATTTATATAAACCAAAACGGGATTAACCTAGTCCTGTCCAATATTTAATTAATTCATTTAATTAAATCCGGTCCGTGAATTAATTAATCTAATTAATTAATTCGAGCCTATAAATAACCAAACTAATTAATTAATTTATCCAACGATTGTTAAATTAATTAATTGACAAATTGAAATCTTCCAATTCTCTTTTGTGTGCGACCCATCAGGTTTTCGATCACGATACCTAACGACATGTAATATTATTTTGATCTGATCAAAATTGATAAATTAAAACATCATTTTAATTTATCATCAATTCACACTCGCCGTCCCAGATTGACATCTAGCAATGTGTCAGGGAATACATGTGACGGAAAATGTCATATGGTATGACAAAACCAAACTCGTTTGTTTACCGTGAAACTATAATCCCTTCGTCAATATGATCCGATCAATTACGAGATATGGAAGTGTGTCAATCTCGATTATCGATCATATCTTTTACTCCACTATTAAGTTAATATCCTTTTCGACTTATGAGTACACCTTGGCCAAGGATTTCGTCATCGACTTAATTGAATGAAACGCAAATCATAATCTTTTACTATCTAAGAGTACGAATCCTCTATTGGTCATTCACAACCTTCATATGATTATTGACATACTCGAACGATGCCGTATTAGCAGTCCTTGACAGAGCAACATCCAACACCATCAAAGACCGTCCTCATATAAGGTACTATGATGACCTCAAGTTAAAAGGACCAATTCCACTATCGAACGTTAGAAATTAACCACTGACACTCAGATAGTTATCTATGTGGAATCTCTCAGCGGGTCTCAAATGTTTTGTTCTATAACAAAATATCCACGTTTTCATTTAAGTGTCACAACACTTTAGTTTGTGAGATCAGCTACTTATTTCACAAGTAAGAAATGTCACACGTGATGGTCTATCCATAATAACGATATTCGTATCTCGTTATTACTTATGACCATGGACGATTTAAGATTCAATTAAATATAATTTGTATTTCACAATCACAACTCCTTGTGATTAACAAATTACGGAAATTTGAATCTACGGACTCTATTATTTATTTAATTGTCTATTAATTAAATAATAGATCTGTCATTAAATTGCATTAATTATATATCAAAAGTATTTATGTCCAAAGTTGATTGGACCTAGGGCATACTTACAGGAAACCTTAAAAACAATAAAGCGCTGGAATATGGCAAAGAACTGGATCGGTTCTTTTCCTTCATAGATGCGAGCCTAGAAATTCACAGCAACCAAACTATCAGTATAAATATAAGGATGGATATTAAAATTCAAGAACAAAATCACAAGCATTGAGGAAGGTAATGTGCCTGAGTAGGTAAGAACTTCAGTAACTCGACCATCTTGCTTGCCTATGAAGTTGCTGAGACTCTATCTCCCTACAGTGCATGATAAGCAGAAATTAAAGTGCCATCAATAACAATGGCTTCAAAAAGACGTGATCATGGCATCGGTAGATTATATATATGATAATTATAACTATTTTTGCGCATTTTCTTTTGTTTATTTATTTTCTGACGATTATTTGAGTACGATCTGGAGGAAATTTGTTAGTTCTTCAATTTAAAATTTTCTTCATTTTGGAACATTTATCTGATTCATGGTTGTCATCTGCGGGCCTCATTTTATAATGATCTCTCTATAAGTTTCATTGGAAATTTATCTGAGCTCTCATAAGAATTAATCAAAGATCTTTGATCTTCCCCATTTCATTTATAATTTGCTAAATGGTATAAGAGTAGACATTCATATTTATTACCCGGAAATTTAGAAGCAGGACACTGTAATACTATTTTTTTCTTGTAGTTCATCTTTATTCGCAGGCATAATTGAGGCTTGGGGATGAATCAGGGATTCCAAAGACAAAAGCAGTGGGATAGACAGGATGGGAACTTATTCTTAATTTGTATACAGTAAATGAATGTATATTCTCTGAAGCGTGGGTTTGTGTTCTTGAACGTCTATCCAATTACATGCAGACAACAAATTGTTGTTATTACCTGAAAAGTTGGGGTCGATCAGGTGAAAACTTTTGCCACTCCGTAGAACTCATGGTTATATGTTAAAAAGAAAAGGGAAAAAAAAAAAAATCCAATTGCAGTGCAAAATTATAATATTCACCAAAAAAGAAGTCTTCATTGACTCTGCTATTGAAGCTCAAGTACTAGTGTTGGACAAGGGCGCAGCCCTTATTTTAAGCATAACCCTGTACACTTCCTGTGAACCCAACATCTGGACTCATTGTCAGTGTCTGACACCCATATATTTCCATGTAAAATAATTTTTGTCATCACCGTATTCAATTTCAATCCTATTTCTAAGTCCAGATAAAATTCTTCACATATGAGGGTGTTTCATGAGCTACTCTTATTATATTAATTATATGTATAGTTATGTACAATGCTTACACAGACATAGCATGGACATGATTAAAAGAATGTGCAAGTAATGGCTAAAATTAATGATGTAGGGCAATTATATTATAAATAGGAAAGAAGTTAGTTACCATCATAGTAGGATTTAGGTCAGGATTTTGTTTCATTTTCAGGATTTTTAGGATTTACACACTTTTGAATTGACCAATTCATTACACAGAAATGATTCTCTACAAATTTTCGAGTTGGTTTAACTTTATTTTTGTTTAAAAACTTCAATGCCACTTTTACAACAAAATTGATATCAGAGCAAGATTTTGCCCTTGGCTAATTGCCACCTATAGCAGTAGTTTCATATATCCTGGTGACGATGACTGAAGGATTGCAAAATTACAAACATCAGTCTGGAATCTAGAACAAATGATGGATAGGTTTGAAGAGCTGCTAACAAAAATTTGCAGATTTTGACTGCTAGGAGTGTTGGTTGCTTCAACAAGTCTGAAACATGGCAACAAATGAGTAAAGATTTTCCTCGAGTCCAAGCTAGGTTCGAATTCCAACAAGGCAATTAAGAAATTTAGGAGATTTTTCCTTCTCATTCATTAATTCTCTTCATAACTTGAGGACGAATTTTTTCCAATTTGGGGAGATCATATAGGACAATCCTATTATAAATAGAAAAGAAGTTAGTCATCATTATATTAAGATTTTTATTTCCTTTTAGATTATGTTTTTGTTTCCTTTTGAGGATTCTAGCTTTCTTTCCTTCTAGGATTCAAGCTTAGTTTTCTTATATTTGTAAGATTATGAAATTATTTTGCCTAATATAAAAAAGGGCTTTGCTTGGCGTATATGATTTTTTGAACAACAAGATGTCCCACAAATATTCGAGCGTGCCCGCCCCATGTGAGTGCATGGATACCTTAATGTACAAAAAATTATGTACAAGTAGTGTTATCCTATAAAAAAAAGGCTTTTGTACACTTTCGAATTAACCAATTCATTACAGTAAACTTATTCTCTACAAATTTTCAAGTTGATTCAACTTTATTCTTGTTTCAAGAACTTCAATGCCGCTCTGCACCAATTAATATTATCGGCTTAAAATTACAAAAACTTTCTCATGTTATCAACGTATAAGAAATCAAGTTTTTCGAATGACACATGAAAAAGGGAAAAAAAAACTACCGAACATTTTTCACCTCAGCACTTTGCTTCCCCCATCATGTCCCAATGAGATGTTTATAGAAGAGATATGCAAGGTTTGAAAAGTATTTCACACACCTTCATTAGATGACTGGATTACATATATATACAGATTGAATGAATAACAATTGCTCCTATAATTAAGCTATCAGCTACAGGTAAAGTTCCTATAAATCAGCAATTAGTGAGAAAGTTGAATGCATATAACAACTGTGATTTGCAATGAAGCAGCGTCAATCTTGATGCATATTTTGTGGATTAGATTGGTGCAGATTTTGGTGATTTGTAACTGCCTCTATATGCCCCCTCAAGATGGAGGTGCCATCTGCAACGCCAATCTTGGACCTTAAAGTTTGAAATCTTTGTCGAGGTAGTGCTTTGGTCAGAAGGTCAGCTAGTTGATCCAAGGTATGAATGTGATGCACTTTAATTTTTTGTTTCTTTATGAGGTCTCGAACAAATAACAGGTCAATCTCAATATGCTTCATTCTTGTATGTTGAACAGGATTGAGACTGAATTGATTGGCTCCAATATTATCACAGAACAATTGAGGTGCATGTTGAAGCTTGAGTCCAAGTTCTTCAATGAGGGAGTGCAGCCACACAGTTTCTGATGTAGCACTGGCCAGGGCATGAAATTCTGCTTCTGTAGAGGATCTGGAGACTTCTCGTTGCTTTCGTGCTAACCACGAGATGGGATTTGTTCCAAGAAATGTGATGAAGGCCGTTGTAGAGACCCGAGTATCTGTATTTGATGCTCAGTCTGCATCGCTATACGTCTTGAGCTCAATTTTGTATTTTTCTGTAGGAGAAGACCATAGAAGATAGTTTGCTCGAGATATCGTAGAAGACGTTTGATTGCTGCCCAATGATTTGATTTTGGGTTTTGCATGAATTGAGCAAGTTTATTGATAGAAAAGGCAATGTCTGGACGTGTGAGTAGTGCTTTCTTGAGAGCTTTGTACTACTATCGTGGTGCTTGCTTTAGCCCATAGATGCTCTTCTTTAGTTTGCATACATGTTGAGGTCTAGATTGATCCTCAAAATCGGGAGGTTGATGCATGAAAACAGTTTCTTCAAGAGTATCATGTAGGAATGCATTGTTGACGTCTAACTGTCGCGTTGTCCATCCATGCGTAGCAGCAATTGTTAAAATCAGCCTAATTGTTGTTGGTTTTACCACTGGGCTGAATGTTTGAGAGTAGTCTACTCCCGGTCTTTGATGAAAGCCTTTGGCGACAAGTCTCGCTTTATAGCGATTTATTGTGCCATCTGAGTTTCGCTTGATGCGAAATACAAATTTGCAACTGACCAGATTTTGGTCTTGAGCTCGAGGAACTAATTCCCAAGTTCCATGATGAATTAGTGCTGTGATTTCATCTGACATTGCTTTACGCCAATTAGGATCCTTGAGAGCTTGACTGACACAGGTCGGTTCTTGTGATTTCGGCATTGAGTGTGTGGACGTGTGATGAATTTGCTTAGGCCGAAAAATGTTGTTCATGGACCTTGTAATAATAGTTCAAGTGGTTTGGGGTAATGAAGGAGGTAAATTTGTTTGGACGAATTGATCTGAGACTGGAGATGTTGGCATTGGAGCTTCATTGGAAGTAGAAGAAGCAGTTGAGATGTCTTCTTGATGCGGTGAATCATGTGATCTATCCTTAGAAACAAGCTGCAGAATGGGTCCTGAAATGAATTCATCTTCGAGAGGAATGGGTCTAGAATTTGTTGTTGTTATCTCTGTTTTGAGTGGATAGATAGATTCATCAAATATGACGTGCCTAGAAGTGTAGAGTCGCCTAGTGGGAAGATGAAGACACAAATATGCACTTTGACTAGTTGAGCAACCAACAAAGACGCATGGGACAGATTTATTTTGAAGCTTGTTTTCATTATAAGGTTTAAGCCATGGAAAGCATAGGCACCCAAATGATCTCAATTTTTCATACCGAGGAGTTTGATTGAAGAGAGCTTCAAGTAGTGTTTTATGTTGGAGAACGGGTGAGGGAAGTCTATTGATCAAATACGTGGCTGTGGCAAAGGCGTAAGCCCAATATTCTGATGGAAGTGAGGCATGAGTGAGAAGAGTTTTGCCTATTTCGACTACGTGCCTATGCCGACGTTCAGAAACCCTATTTTGTTGGGGTGTATGAGGGGCTGTTGTATAATGGCTGATGCCATTTTTAGTGAAAAAAGGTCTAATTGCAACAAACTCACCCCCATTGTCAGAATACACAGCTTTAATTTTTATGTTAAACTTTGTTTCAATCATTTTATAGAAATGTTGAAATATATTTTTAACATCTGATTTTTGGTGCAGTGAAAAAAATCAAATGTATTTTGTGAAGTGATCGACAAATATGACATAGAATCGATGACCATTGAGGCTTGTTCTGGGTGAGGGTCCCCATACGTCCGTGTAGATCAAATCAAAAGGAGCTTTGCTTGTCAGGCCATGTTTGTGAAAAGGCAACTTATGAGCTTTATTAATGAGACATGATTGACAATGAGTAGAAGTTGAATTAGAAGAACTAATTGGAAGAGAAAAACAACTAATAATTCAATCAACAACTTTTGAGGATGGTTGGCCAAGTCTCTGAAGCCAACCGGTTGCTGAAGTTCTTTCATGGATAAGTGCAATAGGTGTAGCAGCAGATAATGAAGGTAAAGGATAGATTCCATGTTCACACGTTCCTCGAAGAAGCATCTCCCCCATTCTCCGATCTTTCACAAGAAAAAAGTTGGGGTGAAATTCCAATAAAATATTGTTTTGCTTGGTAAAATGATGCACAGAAATCAGGTTTTTATTTATGTCTGGAACACACAGAGTATCTTGAACTTTAAACTTTCTATTTGGATAGTTTAGAGTGAGGGAACCAGAGTGAGTAATTAGCAAACCTGATCCATTTTCAATAATAACCTCGTTTGTGCCATCATATTCAGAGTGTAATTGGAGATTTGAAACCTGTGATGTGATGTTGTGAGAAGCGGCTGAGTCAAGAAGCCAACGTCTGTCTGGGCTCAGAGCAGCAGTTGTGCAATTAGCATATGTTTCTAGTTGCTTCAGCTTAGGACAGTATTTGGCAATGTGTCCTTGCTCATCACAAAACTGGCACCTTGGTGGATGTTTGTATTGCTTGTACTGCTTTGTTTTTTATTTGTTGTCGATCTTGGATTGATGAGAATATTGTGAGTTTTGTTGCTTTGAGGGACGAGAATCATGGCGCTGAGTATTGTTGGCTGTGAGCACTAGAGTGTGATGCTAAATCAAGTCGCTTCAGATAGGCTTCATGACCAATCAAGAGGTCATGTAACTCCTCAAATGTTAGAGATGATTCTCGAGCTCGAATTGGAGCAACAATATCACGATAGTCAGAGCCTAGTCCATGTAAGACTTATAATGTGATGTCGTCTTGGGAAAGAGGGGCATCAATTAACGCAAGCTCATCAGCAATTGCTTTGACAGAGTGTAAGTATGCTGTTATTGTGCGATTGCCGCGTTGTATGAGGGTAAGATCCTCTTTGAGTTGCATGACTCTGGTTCTTGATCAACTAGTATATAGCTTGGTGAGTTTGTTCCAAGCTTGGGAAGATGTCTTTGATGTTGCTATGAGCGGTATCACAGCTGGAGAGACAGAGGTTAGGATAGCACTTAAAATGAGTTTATCGTGTCGAAACCATAGTTGATAGGCTGCAGTGGCAGCTGCATCTAGTTCGGTTGGTTTAGGTGGGCATGGATGAGTTTCGTCAACATAACCGTAGAGGTTGTAGCCGAGGAGTAGAGACTCAAACCGAGCATGCCATGAAGGAAAATTGGTTGGTGTGAGCCTTGCGGTTATTTGCTGAGTAGCGTTGATAGCTATAGGAGTGAGTTCAGAGGCAGAATTGACCATGGTGATTTGCAGAAAACGTGAGGAAAAGGATAGTACTCGGTGGAGATTTGGTGGCTTTTAGACTGATACCATATAGAAGAGATATGCAAGGTTTGAAAAGTATTTCACACACCTTCATTAGATGACTGGATTACATATATATACAGATTGAATGAATAACAATTGCTCCTATAATTAAGCCATCACCTACAGGTAAAGTTCCTATAAATCAGCAATTAGTGAGAAAGTTGAATGCATATAACAACTGTGATTGTACAATGAAACAGCGTCAATCTTGATGCCTATTTTGTGGATTAGATTGGTGCAGATTTTGGTGATTTGTAACTGCCTCTATAATGTTCCTCTACTTCTTCTCCGGGACAAGAATACTGAAAGAGATAGCAATCCCCACCGTAAAACTTCTGACTGATCGAATGCAGGAAGAAGAGTCTTCCCTTTACCATTTACTCGCCAAAACTATCCATTGAACGCAATAAAACCATGGAATAAAATAAGCGAATCAAGAATTACAGTTGTAATGATAAGGACATGGCTATTATATGAGGTGAGAGATACGAAAATGAACAGGTTGCCGAAAATATTGTTTGCCAAGTGAGGAAGGGCAATGTTGCTTTGTACAAAGCTGAATAAAGATATCAAGCATAAGATAACTGTGGTACACTCTAAGCTTTGTTGCTTGGTGCAAAACATGAAAATAATAGCTTTTGATCAACGCTATGAAAGCGCTGTAGATTAACTTCTTTTTCCATAGACAACTAGCTATATCCCAACTTTATGGTCTTCTAAACAATTCTTGGCTATCCTTCACACGATTTTCTTTACTGACATCAGTTTCATAATATGATGAAATAGAAGAGTGAAATAAGATGAACTATCGTCTGAAGCACTATACATCACAGCAAATCCATCCGTAGATTGAAAGGCAGAGAGAAGCCCTATACCTGCAAATTGCCCGAGCAGTCTATATAGAGTTGAGGTTCTTCCTTGGG
Source organism: Olea europaea var. sylvestris (assembly GCF_002742605.1). Lineage (NCBI taxonomy): Eukaryota > Viridiplantae > Streptophyta > Magnoliopsida > Lamiales > Oleaceae > Olea > Olea europaea. Next base: position 26,749,147 of record NC_036238.1, read on the forward strand.
AGATTCAGCTTTCGAAAGACCCTTAACGTTAAGCCCTTGGCGCTTTAGAAGTGCTAGGAAGCATCAAAATAAAGACAGAGAGGTCAAGCTACTGAGAACGTTTTGGAAAATCATGAGCATGGAGAAAATTTAATGGAAAAGGAAAAACATATTGCATGTGAAGGATAATTGAGAGAGAACAAATCTGCCATATGTACTACAGACCTGCAACCTTCCCTCTGCCATCCTCAGTTACAGCCCCACATTTGTTGGTTGGCGCCAAGAATCAAACTTCGAGCGGAAAGTAATTGTTTCAAATTCCTCAATTAAGCGGATTATACGAGCTTTAGGTCTATCAGCGGTACCCAGTAATTCCTATACAAATGAGAGTGAGAGTACGACAGCAGACAAGAACATGGATCCGAAAATTCAGATTAACCCTTAAGTAACTAAAGCATGTAGATTACATCAGCAGCTTCTCTAGCAGTTTTCCTTTGGTCAAGAGAAGTATTTCTGCCTGTCCACACAAAGATTTCTGACCCACAGTCAAGCATATAGCATTTGTACGTGTCTAACAACTTCCTTATCAACGAATCAGCCTCAACAGGTTGCATATGTCCCATCTCCACACTTGGAATAGCAAACACATATTTGTCAGAACTACAATCAGATAGTTTATCGTTTCTCTCTCACAATACAAACATCAGGATGGAAATTTTTGCATCAAATGTTTTGTAGTATAATCGGAATTTTTTTCTGTTGGGAAGGACACTAGAAATTAAGTAAAGATGTATATCTATAATCTATTGAACATCACAGGGTCGTAGTCAATACCAATGCCTAAAGAAAATACATGAAAAGATTTTGTACTCTTCTCCAAGTTGAGGACCAATTAATATCCTCATAAAATGGAGGAAAGGAGGGATAGTTATAAAACAATTCATTTCATTTAAGTGTCGGTTGGAAAATTCACATATGAATTCAAACAAGCTGACTCTTTTCTACTTGTAAGCGGAAAGAATATGTTATATGTAATATGAATTGCATATATTTTTAAACCAGGTCTTTCGATGCTTCAGAGCATCATGAATTTCCTGATCAACACATTGCGGCTGTATCAAAATATGAGATGCAGATAAGAAAGAGGACAGAAAAGCAGTGTGAATGGCAGAAACTTACCAAAAAAGCTTACTAGGAACAGCATCAGTACTTTCGGTCTCATTAGTAGCTGCTTTCCTCGGAAGAGGAGCAAATCCACCGAACAAACCCCAAAATTCTCCAGTATCAGCATCAAACATTAATTTCCCATCCTCTATGTTCACGAAATAATTCTTTCCATTTAAAACTACCGCAAGTGTACAGTTCGTAACAAGTAATAAAGTGGATTTTTAAAAGTCCGAATATCGTCCATCAGAGATTGAGTAGTTCAATTCTATATAATCTAGCCTTAACCGAATATAATTGAGTGATAATATGGTCTAAATGCAAAAATTCTTAATTTCAATTAAAACCCCTAATTTCAACTAAGAACCCTAATTTCTATTGAAAACCCTAATTTCTCAATTAGAAATCCTAATTTCGAAATTTCTCTAATTAAACGACTCAAACACTCAAGTAAACGAAATTATGCAAATTCAAAAGTTAATTTAGGGAAATAAATCAAACTAAAGTCACTAGGATCACAAATCCCCAATTGAAGTTATAAAAATCCTAATTTCATAAAATTAATGACCCGATGAAAATTTGACAATTCAATGTTCCTAATTCTATCCAATATATTCTCTCGATATATATTAGACATATTATTGTACACCACTAGCCTATATCTCTATGGATGATACAAACATAAAAGAATGCATGTGGTTTTGTGAACAATTTAAGAATTGTATAAAGCATGGGGGTATATCTCTATCCTCTATCGGACCCTATGTTAATTTACACCTTATCGAACCTATTCCACTTCTCTCAAGTGGAAGAAATAAGTCATCAACACTCATACAATCATTGGCCACTAATTGCGGAAGAAAATTAATGCATGTAAACCAATCAAATTATCCAAACGGGTCTTTATATTAAATTCATGAAATATGGAATTAAAATAACAAACAACGGTTTATCGATCACCTAATAATTGAAAACTTAGCCTAGAATATTCATAATTACAGAAAAAAAGGAAATTAATAAATAGAAAAAATAGCACCCATATGAAAATTCCTTGAATTCTTGAATAAAACCTTAAAAACCCACTTGAATCCTTGTGAAATCGGCTTCAAATTCGTGTTTCTTGCCTCCGAAAGTTATATTTTTCTTCTCCCTGGACGTTCTGCCCTATTTCTCATCAATTTTGGCTTTTATACCATGTCTTCATGGAGCCCCGAAGGAGTTTCAATTAAAAACGGAAGTTCAGAATTTTCGTTGAACTTTTAAGCCATGTGGCCGCATGGTGTTAACCCATGCGACCGCATGGTTCAAGTGATGTGCCCCAATAAAATCCCTGCTAGATCATGTGCGGCTGCATGGTATAGTTACATTCGGCCGCAAGGTTGTAACTTTACAACCTTGTTATTTTGGTCCCTGAACTCAGTTTTCTCTTTTCTTTTCGTTCCTTTGTTCCATTATCAAATATTGACTCCTAATTGATGTTTGGGTCAATCAATTCCTTGATCACTTGCTCGGCTCATCTTTTGATTAATTGCAATTTAGTCCTTCATTTTTCACTTTTCTTCAATTCAGTCCAATGTTACTTCTTTCTTCCTCCGATCGTCTTGTATCGTCCTCAATCTCATACTTGGTATATTTTCATTCTAGTTCTGCACTTTAGCTCAACTTTCCAATATTTTCACCTTTGGTCCCCGAACATTCGCTTTGTTCCGTTTTGGTCCTTTTTCGGCTCTTTTCTTCTGAATTTTATCTTTTCCATAGAAACACCTACATTGCATAAATTTAACAAGATTAAGTCACAATTCAACTACTTTGTCCATGCTTAAGTCATGTTTGTGAGCTAAATAAGTGTGTAAAAACACACTTATCAAATCCCCCAAACTCAAACTATTGTTTGTCCTCAAACAATGTAGTGACTTAATGCTAAACAAACATGACTTAATAGCTTGCCGTGTCTCAGGATTGGACTTAGTAATAATAATAGAAACAATATCAAGAGTGCGAGAATTGAATCAAACTTTACTCATCAAATGCAATACTCAACGTGTGTGTGAACTCATGCCAACATATCAAGCTTATGATTTGTTTATTCCCGACCCATAGTGGTCAAATTTATCCTTACGTCACTCGAGAGATACACAATCCCCAAATGTATTCTTTTCACACAATTTCTCCGGGATGTATTCTAAGGTTAGGAGTTCAAACAATTCTAATTCTTACCCTCTCTTAGTTTGGATAGATTTTACCATTATAAGTTCACATATCAACAAGTAGAGACTCTCCTTATTTTGATTGCTTCAACCTTTAGGATTAAACTAAGCTACTTGCCTTGCATTGAGGTTATAGTTCTATCAACCAAATGTCCAACGAGGGCTTTTATTTTATTTATTTATTTATTTTATTATTATTATTATTATTTTGTGTCATCTTCTTATTTGCTTTCTATATGACCCATGTAACGAGTTTTAGGCGATCACTCCCAAACCAGTTGGCTTTAGGGCACCAGGTTTTAAACTCTTGCAGTCTTATTCACTCGAGTTATAAAGGTTCGATAAGATGACTTTCAATTAACCTCTTTCCTTCTTGCTTTCTATATGACCATTTTACCGAGTTTTAGACCGGTGACTCCCAAGCCAGTTGACTTTAGGGCACCAGATTTTGAAATATCCTTACAGGCTTATTTGCTCGAGTCATAAAGGCATGAAAAGAAGTGTATTATTTTCACAAATTTATTTTATGCCCTTATTGTTCTAGATATTTAGTTTCCAAAACTAACCCCTAATTTAAGATTTTCATCTAATCTTCACCTCACTGGTCTAGGCAATCCACACAATAGAATTCATGCACGGAGCCTCCACTCGTCTCAATGCTCCCTTACAATAGCTCAACCATCACCAAACTATCTTAAGGCAGTTCACGGTTTAATTCAATAGAGGGTTATCATTCTTTTTCTATTTTATACTCAAAATCTAGTCATTTATCTAATATGTCAAGTATGAATAGTGTGCACAAATAATGTCAAATTTTGCATCAACAAGTGTCAGATAACCTAGTTGCATTAGATCCAAAGATTTTGCAATTAAACCTAGTCCAATTTCAACATCATAGCTAGTAAGGTTATCAAGCCCACACAAGCATGCATAAGAAGAGTTAAAACAAAAATGAATAAAATGCAAAAAAAAAAATTAAAATTTTTTTCATGCACACATACCGATGAACACAGATAATACAGATACTTAGTTAAAATTATGTCACCTCCCCAAACTTTGTTACTACATTGTCCTCAATGTAAAATTAACAAAAGATGAAAGACAGAATTTTACGGACTACATAAAAATGAAAATCCAAAATGTGGTAAATAGTACTTCCCTTGAATCAAAATGGATGAGGTGGTGGGAAACTGGGTCCTGCTGTACCATCATCCGACGGAGGGGGGTGTCGGCCAAGGAGCTACCGCATCATCTCATTCATTTCCCGCATCAAGGTAGACTGTTGTATCTGCTCGGCCTGAATAGCTCTCATGGTTTCCCAAGTTTCATTGACCTTCATCTAGATACCGTCCACCCGACCAACATACATGTTTAACCGGCCATTCATGGTGTCAACCTCCCGTCGCATGACTGTAGCATGATCCCTAGCATCTCTGATGTAGTTCAACGCAAGGTGATTGTCTCTTTGTAAGCTTCCTAATTCAGTCCTCATGTTGCCAAAATCTTGAAAGAAACTGTAAGGTCCTGGCTAATGCCCGTGGTGGTGGAAAAAATCTGTCTCAGCAGCTGATTATCCATTTCAGCTTGTGGTGCTGGAGCCCATGGGTGGTCTTGATCTTCAGGGATTTGACCTTGTTCTGCCTGCTGCCTACGTCGCTCGTTTTCCTGCTCTTCCCTGAGCTTAACCCGAGCCCTTGTCTGAGCGTCAAATATAGTTCTTTTGATCATTGGGCTGGGTTTTTCAGGTAACTCCTCAGGTAAGAAAGCAACACCCGTAGCCCGACATATGCCACTAATGAGGCTCGGGAATATCAAAGTGGAGCGTCGATCCCTCCAAGTCCCCAATGAGTGCAGTTGATTGTATATATGAGTAGCGAGATCAATTTTGTTACCTCGAGCCAAGTGGTAAATGAAACCCGTTGTCTGATCTGGGAATGTAGTCCTGTGTGATGTCGGCTCAACATTGTGGCACATAAAGAGCCATAGAATGGCCATGGAAGGAGTAAGCTCAATCTGATGCCACTCGGATGTGTCGAGGGGCCATGAATTCTCTTGCTCCATTAAAACCTCAGCCACCTCATTCCAGTTAAAGTAAATTGGGAGGGGGATCACATTATCCATGGTAAGCTGGTAGTAATCATGAATGACCTCGGGAGAGAACATAATCCATTTCCCCCGCACCCAAGTCTGATGGAAATGTTCGGAGCCTGGTGTGTCAATGTTGTTGGAAATCTACTTATATATGCACAGCGGAATTTAAAATAATTTTCGATTCCCACCAAGAATTGCCTTTGTGTTTAGATAGAAATTGTAATAAGGATTGTACCTTTGAAGAATTCTGCAATCCTTTTGCTTTTCTTTTCGTTCCATCAACCTTGATTCGCCACCACAGCTGTCCAATTGTCCAGCCTCCAACGGTGATCCACACAGAGAATAAGATTGCAGCTTCTAGGGTTTTCTCTTGTGCCAGCAAGAATAAATGAAAACCCATATGGATCTCAAACTCTAGCTATGTATTTATATAAATCCAAACGGGCTCAGCCCGGTCCGTGAATTAATTAATCCAATTAATTTATTCGGGAATATAAATAACAAATCCAATTAATTAATTTATCCAACGATTGTTAAATTAACCAATTGGCAATTTGCAATCTTCCAATTCTCTTTTGTGTGCGACCCATTAGGTTCTCGACCACGATGCCTAACGACGTGAAATATTATTTTGATCTAATCAAAATTGATAAATTAAAACACCCTTTTAATTTATCGGCAATTCACACTCGCCGTCCCTGATTGACATCCAGCAATGTGTCAGGGCAATACATGTGACGAAAAATGTCACGTGGTATGACAAAACCAAATTCGTTCGTTTACCGTGAAACTATAATCCTTTCGTCAATATGATCCAATCAATTACGAGATATGGAATTGTGTCAATCTCGATTATCGATCATATCTTTCACTCCACTATTAAGTCAATATAAGTCAAAAACTCATTTTCGACTTATGACTACACCTTGGCCAAGGATTTCGTTATCGACTTAATTGAATGAAATGTAGATCATAATCTCTTACTATCTAAGAGTGACGAATCCTTTATTGATCAATCACAACCTTCATACGATTCTTGACATACCTGAACGATGTCGTATTAGCGACCCTTTTCAGAGCAACATCCAACACCGCCAAAGTATGACTGTCCTCATATAAGGTACCATGACGACCTCAAGTCAAAGGACCAATTCCACTACCGAACGTTAGAGATTAACCACTGACACTCACATAGTTATCCATGTGGAATCTCTCGACGGGTCTCCAATGTTTTGTTCTATAACAAAACATCCACGTGTTCATTTAAGTATCTCCACACTTTAGCTTGTGAGATCAGCTACTTACTTCATAAGTAAGAAATGCCACACGTGATGGTCTATCCGTAATAACGATATCCGTATCTCGTTATTACTTACGACCACGAATGATTTAAGATTCAATCAGATAAAATTTGTATCTCACAATCACAACTCCTTGTAATTAACAAATTACAAAGATTTGAATCTACGAACTCTATTATTTATTTAATTGTCTATTAATTAAATAATAGATCTGCCATTTAATTGCATTAATTATATATATATAAGTATTTATGTCCAAAGTTGATTGGACCTAGGGCATAATACTTACAAACTCCTACTTGCACTAGATCCAATCACTTATGTATCAAATATTATAAGTCTACATGACGATCATATTTATACTACGACAACTCCTTGTCAGTGGATCTGCAATATTATTAAATGTGGAAACTTGCTCTTCTCTTTACGTCATTCCTATGTATTATCTCTTTGATGAGATTATACCATCTTAATACATGTTTGGATCATTGATGAGACCTTAGTTCCTTTGCTTTCGCAATGGCTCTATTGTTATTACAATACTATTGTATGTGATCAACAATATCAGGAACTACTCCAAGTTCATTTATGAACATCATGATCCATATTGCAACTCTTTACCACTTCTGAAGTATCCATGTATTAGGTTTCTACTATTGAATCAACGGTTGCTTCACGTTTGGAACCTTTCCAACATACCGCTTAAGAGTAAACCAGTTTCTCCATAAGAAATCTTCTCAAGATTTCATCTATGTAAATTGGGATGAGTTTTTCTATAATATTAGGAACACGATAATGCTCCCACTATCTTCTTGTAAATACACAATTCGTCTTCAAATTTGATAAAATCAAACACTTTGACTTTTTCCATAAAATCGAAGATTTCAGCTCCATAGAGACTTATCTTAACCTTTAGTTACGATATGCAACTGTTGCAAATAAAACCCGAATGGATTTCAGCAAGGTCACATAAGAAAAGTTTCACCAAGGTCAACACTTAACCTTTGCTTCTAGCCTTGCTTTGTATATATGGATATCCACTTCCATATCGACATTTCCCTTGTAAACTATTTACAAAACCTTATGGGTTTTATTCCATCAGGAGGCTTAACCAAGGTCCAAACTTTGTTCACATACGCCGAGTTCATCTCGAGTATCATAGCCTCATGCTGTCTCTTTTAAGTCAACACTTGACTTTATTTTGTTGCAACTAGCAGGTTCATTATCCTGGATCACTAATACCTAATTAATGATCATGAATTTGCACCTTCTTGAAGGTCGAATGATCCTGCTAGATTCACATAGAGCTGTCATGTCCTCAGGAGTCTTTACTTCCTGATCCAAAGTATGTCACATATCAGATATGGGATCAAACTCGAATTTATCTACTTGGTTAACTATATCTGTGGATTCTTGAACTCTTTCAAAATTCTATTTTACTCCCACTGTCCTCTCTTAGAGTAAACATTTTCTCTAAGAAGACGATGTGTCGTAAGACGAAGACTTTCTTCATGATAATAGAATTTATATTCAAATATCTCCTTTGAATATCACAAAGATATGTATTTATCGGATTCGGTCTCAAACTTATCCGATTTAAAGCGCTTCAAATAAGCGTCATGGCCCCAATCTTTCATATAAGATAAATTGGGACTATTATCTTTCCATAACTCGTATGGAGTTCTGTTAACCAATTTAGATGGGACATGGTTTAGTATGTTGCACACTACAATCAATGCGTGACCTAAAAACAATTTTGAGAAATTTGCATGGCTTGTTATTAATCACATTATATGTAATAATTAACGATTCCTCCTTTTAGATACACCACCTTGCTGCAGTGTATATGAAGGAGTCCAATGCACGAGAATCTCATTCGCTCTTAGATAATCTAAATTTTATCTTTAAGATACTCTCACTTGATCGAATCTTAATGTGAAGGTATCTTTACCTCTTTGTTTCTCTAATTTTAGTGTGAATCCCTTGAACTTTTCAAGAGTTTCATGTTTGAGTTTTCATCAAGTATACTTGATCATTGATGAAATAAGAGAAACATTACCTGACATTGATTGACATGAATCCATATGCATCACTATGCATTAGACCAGTAATTATGCTGACCTTTCTTCTTTTCAAGCAAAAGAAGATTTGGTCATTGTGCCAAACATGCATAATTTGTACTTGTCAAAATGAATTAATCCCAAGTATACATCTTTATGTAACTTTGAAATTATATTTCATCTAAATGACAAAGTCTGTCATGCCAGATTTTGGTAATAATTAGATTATAGTATTTATGCCTTATAATTTCTATACTTATTATAGAATCTTTAGTATTAAAGAATATAAATGTCGTTTTATAATTTACCATAACCATTAGAATCTTTAACAAGATAAATAAGAACAACAATTGTCCTTAACATAAAATAGTTCATGTCCGAACATGAAATTCATTTTAATGTTCCAGCTATTGTTGGCATAAAACGACATTTCTCTAATTCCAATACTAAACCAAAAGGCAATGGTAAGAAGTATATTCATACAGGTAATGTAGCAACCTTTGCTCATCTCCAACGTGTATGTCAACTTCTCCCTTTCACAGTGGTCTACTTCTTTTTAGTTTCTCCATATTTGTATAAATATGAGATTTACATCTGGTATCAAATACCTAAGAAACTTGTGAAGTAGACGTAAGTCACACAATATTCCTTCCAATAATCTTTCATTCTATAATGAGACCAAGGGTCATTAGATTTGG